>NC_089568.1:1800000-2100000 GCF_040115645.1 Euwallacea fornicatus
AATTTATTTATTATAACTCCCGAATTTCTGTAACGCATGTACTACACCATCCACAGACAGTAGTTCTAAAAGTTTATCCTTCGGGACGAGTGGTGACATTGGTGCAGGTCGCATTAACACAAAAGCTCACTGTGAACGCTGTAAGAGCTGATGTACTGAGAATTATAATAGCAAATAAAATAGTGCAAATTGCTAGAATTTTAAACGCAATCATCATGAGAGATATAAACAATATAAATCGAGAGCGCAATCCTATGAAAAGTACTGTTTGGTGGTTTGCGAGTAATTAGGCAAATTTCGTGTTTAGTGTGTGTATTTTAATGTTCTGGTATCAGGAATTTACATGTAATTTTGTAGTGAAATATTTAAAGACTTGATTATTTAAGCTTTTTAAAGCTAACGGTTATCAAGCAAATTAGGTATGGAAAAATGGCAAAGATAAGCGGTGGAAGTTTTAACATAGATAAATAAAATACATATGGGCATGTTGTAAAATAAAAGAGGTATATGCATAGTCCAGTTTTGTTTTTTAGTAGTTATTTTTTGTTCAATGATTAATTTAGATTCATTGTTAACACCAGAATTTTTAATGTACGAATTTACTTTTTAAATATGGCGCAGAATACTGTTTGCAGATTAGAGGCACCTTAATGCCCAAAAAATTCGGTTTTATGCAAAGCAAAAACATCGCTTTATAAAGATTTCTACTCCAAACTTCGGGAATATGTACAATTTTTTGATGGACTCTGTACGTGATCAGGTATGAGTATATTCGAGGCAATGGAATGTACTAAAACTAATTGAATTGGGATTTAACAGATACATATAGGATAACTGAAACCTTTTATTGCATTTAATTAGCTTTTGAAATAGAATATTCCAAATTTTCCTTATTTCTCCTGAAATTTATTGAGTCGAAAAATTCGCTTTGGGACCCAGAATAATATGATAACAATCTTTTCTTCTTTATAGTGAAAGTCACTTCATTAAATAAATACCTTTTAGCTCTCAGATCTTCATATTTTTTAATAACCAGAAAGACTGCCTAGAGATTGTTTCTTCATTCGCTCTATCTTTTCAGGTTCTTCCGTTATCGGTCCATCCCATGGTTGTCTAGTTGCAGAGGCAAATATCGCAAAAAATGTAGCACACACAAAATAGATCACTACCGTTACTAAAAACACTACCTTCCATTGATCAGCCTCTTTCTGAAAATCACTACACATTAGTAATCTGCCGACTGACCTAAACTTATAATTATCCTACTTCTTGCTGAACGGAAAACTGGACCAGTAGTGGCGCAAATATCGACATAATCTGGCTACAACCATTACATATACCTTGTATAATACCACAAAACCTGGGAGATATATCCACGTGGTTTATACTATGGCCAGCTAGTACTGCAATGTATAAACTATTTCCAATTGAAAGAAACAGCACTGCAGCTGTTTTTGTTTTGGCTACGTAGGTCAAGAGGAGCAAACATGTGAGCTGTCCGTAAGAACCTGTTTCATGATGTAATGAAATAAGATCTGAAATCTCAACGTTAATTTGGTATATACCTATCAATTGGAACAACCTCCTAGAATTAAGCGTAGAGATATATCCCTTTCTAATCAAATAATCAGATAAAGGTGCATATATGAATCCTGATACCAGTGATGCCATGTAAGGAATGGCAGTGGCTAATCCATTCTACGAGTAGATGACTCAAATGACGAAATAAACTGAAACGAACTTACGCTTGAAATTTCGAACTTCATGACTTTCGCCAAGTACGTTGGAATTTGGGTCATCATCATTGAATATCCCCACGCCCCTCCCATGCTGCACACTAATATTGCGATCACTGGAAGGTTGGTTAGAATTGATTTCCACGGGACTGGTATTATCTAAAATGTTCCATTAACTAATTCATCAGCCGTTATATTTTACTATGATCTTGCCTCATCACTTCCGGTTTCTTCCAAAGAAGACTGAATATAGTCACGTTCTTCTTTTGTGATAGTGGGATGCACTGCTGGGGTGTTGAATCCTAGAAAGAAATACAGGACACACCAAGCTAGTCCTAGCAATCCCATGATGTAGAAGGCGGCAGGCCAGCCTATCCATGATGAGGAGACATATCCTGCAATTAGTGATGAGAGAATTGGTCCTATGCTGACCCCTGTGAAACGAGTTTATTAAAAATTGCTCTATGGAAAATTAATCTATAATGCAACCCGTATACACAATTACACCCATCGTGGCTCTCTCCTCGACTGGAGCCCATTTTCCTAAGATGGTGTGAGCTGATGGGAACAAAAATCCTTGTGTTAAACCTGAGTATAATAAAAATTTAATAGATTTATGTTCTGTAAAGTAAGATATACAGGGTGTTTATTTAAAAACCAATCACCCAAACTATCTCATAATTGGGCGGGAAATTTTAAATAATAAAAAAACGTCTATTTAAATATCTAGGGAGAAGTTCAGTTTGACATTAGAGATAATTTTTGCAGTCACCCCCTCACCCCCAGCTACCCTCGCTTTGATATTTTAATTGGCACTCCCCATCGAGTGGCACATCATTACAAGCGCAATTCAATTTGCTATGTAGTTGCACCAAGAAAACTAAAATCGGTTAATGCAGTTGCGAGTTAAAATGAAAAATGTGGATTAATGCACATAGCGTAATGAAATCAAATAGTGAGTCGTAATTAGAGGGGCACTCATAAATTCTGTTTTCAAATGCTTCACGAACAATCGCCAAAGTTTGTCCAGTAATATTTCTGCACTCAAGGATTATTCAACGTTTCCCTTCTTGAATGCTTTCAAATGGAGATCCAGAGGTTTTACTTTTTAAATGACCCCATAGGAAGTCTAGTGGACTCAGATATGGAGAATGTGCTGGCCATTCTAGTGCACCTCGTCTGCCAATCCATTTTTCTGGAAATCGTTCATTGAGCCGTTCTCGACAGAAATAGACCTTATTATTGCCTCAGTGATGATGGTACATATTTCGATAACTTAATAAAATGAATAGATTTATCTCAAAAAGCTATTTGCACTAGTGCACATTTTTCCTTCTAATTCCGGACTCAATAAGCCGATTTCGGTTGTTTTTTGGTACAATTTTATAGAAATTGAAATTTCGCCCGCTGTAATGTGCTCCTCGATAGGGGGTGCCATTCGAAATATCAAAGTGTGGGCAGCTGGAGGTGAGGGGGTGACTCACAATTCTCTCTAGTCTCAATATCTAATAGTCTAAATAGACATTTTTTTTTCAGTTAATATTTTCGTCTCAATCAAGACATATTTCAAGTGGATCGTTCTGAAATCAACACCCCGTATGAAGAAATAGGTTTTGGTTTGCGTACCTTGAATAACTCTACAGATTATAACACCTGTAGGACCCGATTTATCGGCTGCGAGAGGAATTAACAGGAACGCCGCAGAATTGATGGCAAATGAAGGTAGCAAGAAGTTTTTGGGACCGTAAATATTACCTAAATATCCAGCTAACACTTGAAGACACACATATCCCCAGAAGAATGACGACAATATTACACTTTGGTTTTTCCAATTGTAAGTCTGGAGAATTTTTAATGAAATTCAGATTCATGCAATGTTCTCAATGTACTCGTTTCGCACGAGTTTACTTACAGGAATGTCCGGATTTGGTGAGGCAGTCCTATCAGTCATAGCAACTATAGCGACAGAAAAACTGGTTCTCATTGCGTATCCTAGAGTAATGCCCATACAAATGAGAAAGGCTTGGATATGTCTTTTCCCTATTTTTGGGCCTTTATTGTCTTTATCATATCCCCTAATGTAAATTTCCCTTTTTTTAGCATCTTTTATAGAGTCCAAAGTCACTAAACGTTAACAATATTGGAAATTAGTTGGAACATAACTTATCAATGGAATTTTTTTTATCATTTTGATTTTGCAGTTCTTGTGAAATGCAAAGTATTTTCAGAGTTTCGAGTGAATGATGTACGGTTAGAAATTCAAATCAAAAGCAAACAATACTAATTAATTGTTGGAAAAACTAGTTGTATGAATCAAGTGCTTTATATATGATTTTAAGCGATAATATCAAGCACCTTAAGACGAGTTCTCGTTAGCTGTTGACAGATGTGAAATCCAGCAAATAGTTATCAGTCTGGAAGGTGTGAAGTATCCCTTACGTCATTGGATATTTGTTTTAGATTTTCATATTAATTATTTTTGGTAGATTTATATCTAGAGATGTGTAAACAGCTATTGAAATCCCTTCTAAATGGAAATTAACGTATTCCCAAGCATATAATTTCAACTTCAAGTAATAGAAAATGGTCCTGCAATGCGACTTAACACTTCGTCTTCCGGTCAAGTGCTCGAATGAAATCTATTGAATACATCTATCAGCCAAAAGGAGGCATATCTTACTATTATTTTGAACTGTTATTCAACAATAATGAGACTGTGGAGTATTAATGCATACTAGAAATTGAAACCACTGGATGTAAGCCAAGACGAATGGAAAAATGGACAGAGAGAAATGGAAAATAAGGCAACAAGTTTGGTGGAATAAAGGTTGGGCACGATCAAAAATTTAATAGCTCGAGATCGTCCATAAACGACAACGCAATAAATATACATGCCCAAGTTGAAAACATGCTAAAAGGGTTTGAATTGATAGTTGATGAACTCAAAAGGGATATGGGATTTCAAGAAAAGGTTAAAGGTAAGCTTCCCGAATAAATCAGTGACGGGCAATACTTAAAGGAACATTGTAAAGGACGAATAGAAAAAATTGTGATAGATCCAACAAACCTTAGAAAAACTGCGTCCTTGGAAATGGACATGAGCGATTTGAAATCATGGCATTCGTTCGTGTCGTACGTTTCAAAGATCTAGATCAACCATGGATTAGCATTCGGGGAAGTCCTGCAGGACATCGAAACAATTATAAGAAAAGTGAATATCAGTTCTTCCACGTCAGGAGGACCTAAAATACTTTATTCATGTGATTTATTCAAGTCAAATGAAGGTTAATTTGAAGAAAGCAAAAATAGTGAACAATTTTTACGTTATGCTACATAGTTCAGTAGTTTCACTTATTCTACTTTAGGTCTTTAGTGTCACTATCAAGATTTGCGTTTACTCTCTGAATAACTGAACAAATATTTAGAAATCTTTGTCCTAACATAGACTCAGTTATATTAGCGAATAAAGGTCCAGAATGAAGTATTATTGACTCTGCACAAAATATTACATTCATAATATTAAATGCTCAATTAACCAGTTTTGTTCACAATATCATACCATCACTTATATTGATAATGATCATGACCAAATTGTAAGACAACAAAAACATCTTAACAATAAACACATGTAATCTTCCTGATGGATAGAAGTGTTTAATCATCTTCGTCATTAAATTTAGACTTATCTGGGATAAGATCTCACTTAGGGATCTATTACTTAATGAATATTCGCAACTATTAATGGATATTAAAGATAAATGTTATATTTCAATGGTTGGATTAAAGGGTTGCATTGAGAAATTCAATCTTTCTGATCGTCTAGGTAAACCGGGTAATTCAAGAAGATGGTCTTTATAACTTTTTTGTTTCTAAGCTTAGAATTTGGAGGAGAGCTATACGAGAATAGAGTCGACTAATTGTTTTAACGGTAATAATGGCGCTTGTCTAGCACTTCCGGTTTAACCGGAAATGACCTCAACTTTCAATTTTTAAATAAAATATAAATTTTTACTTTTTTGGAATATAGAGGTCATTTTTAGTCTAAAAATATGTAACTTGAGAAAAAAAATAGTGTTTTTTTTTCATATCGAGCTAAGCCATTGAGGCGTACGTATAAGGTATGATTTTAAGTCAACATTTCGGAGAAAAATACTGACTTCTCATTTTATGGAGTACTTTTTCTTTAATAAGCAATTTGAATACAGAAAAATAGGTTTTTCCATTTATCTTCCGTTTTTCAAATGACAACATAGTAGTTTATAACGATTTTCTAAAAGACTATTCTTTTATGAATTTTTTGTTACCAAATACAACGTATGTTCATTTAGAAATGAACCGTTAATTCATTAAAAACATTCAAATTTAGAAAAAAATATGTTGGCCATGGAGTATATCGTGATTCCAAATGATAGAACAAAATAATAAAATGTTTTTACTTATGGAAATTGTGTATAGTCGTGAAAACGCAGCAGAATTAAATCATCAAAAAAATGTAAAATTATACTAAAAGTGAAAAAATTGATATGCTGTTAGTGTTTGGAGAGTGTCATTAAAGGTTTCCACTTAGAAACCATCCAGTCCGTCACTGTTTTAAAAAATTAGTGAATAAACTGAAAACGGGAAATGCTGATGAAGAAGAAAACTTTATTATCCGTGAAGACAAAAAAATCGAATGAGAAATCAGTAGCGTAGCTCGACATGAGAAAAGAACCAAATTTTTTATGACATATTTTTAGATTAAAAATGACCTCTAGATTCCAAAAAAAGTACAAGTTTATGGGGCATTATATTTAAAAATCGAAAGTTGAGGTAACTTTCTGTAAAACCCCAAGCGCTAGATAAACACTGTTAATGTCAATCAATTGGCTCTATTCTCAAATAGCTTCCTTCCAAATTCCAACTTTCTAAGTTTAAATACGAAAGCGTTATAAGGGTGAGCCAACTTCTTGAATCACCTAGTATGTACATACGTCAGCCACTTCAAAGCTCGAACAAAAATCAGAGCATATTTACCAGTTCTTAGAGATAGTAAGAATAAATCGTCTGTCAGAGCAATTAGAATAAATTTGCACACATTTCCAAAAATAAACACTTTTTTGTCTGGAACTGCATGTCTGGAATTTATCGATGATTTTTACTTTTTTGAAAAATAGTTTCATTTAAATTACAGGGTGTTTCAGAACTATGGGATCAATCTTCTAGGGATTACTCTGTGCAATAATAGAAGGCATCTGAGTGTAAGAAACAGTGTCCACAAATACCTTCTTAAGAAGCTACAGCTTTATGATACTTTAAGACAGGTATTTGCGAAAATGTGTTTTATTGAGTTTTAATACTTAATAAAACGCATTTATTTTTATTTAATTTATTTCTACAAAATAACACTTCAAAAATTGTTTAAAATGTCCTTGAACTCGAATGCTCATGTCAAAGCACATTCAAGCACCTACTTCGTGGTAGTCCAATGCACTTATTTTTTGCTAAGTGCTTATCTTAGCCAAGACTGACAATAGAATTTTATTTATCGTTAGACGTATTCGCTCGTTAATTTTGAAAATTTTAAACGGTCCGCAAATTAATCGATCTTTATGGAGTACGACACCAATCAAGAACTAGCAGATATGTATCTGACGTACGGAACAACAAATTACAACGCAAAAGCTGCTGCACGGCAGTTAGGACAACATTGAATCAGCAGAGGTAGTTCAGTTCCGTGACCCCCCTAGGTCCCCGATTTAACGCCTTTAGATTTCTTTCTGTGGGGACATGTAAAGTATCCGGTTTATGAAACGACTGTGGAAACACAGCAAGACTTCATTTCACGAATCACTGCTGCATTTGAAATCGTTCGAAACGATTATCAAACGTTTAGCCAGGTCTGCAATAACCATATACTTCGTTTAAACAGGTGCAATGAAGTTCGAGGATGACATTTTGGACAATTACCGTAGTGTTGATTTGTACAAATGAATTAAAATCAAATGTGATAAAACTTGATAAAAACGTTTTTGCACGTGATCGTCTTAAAGCATCAAAAGGGCGTAGCGCCTTAGGGACGCATTTGACACGAGTTTTTGTACTCGGAAGTATTTTATTGTTGCACCGAATATTCCCTAGGAGTTTGATTTCATAATTCTGGAGCGTCTTGTATAGCTATTTCTTTAATTAAATTTTATTTTTTCTGTAATGTGAACATTTGTCAACGATTTTACGATCGAATTGCTTCTCCATTTACAACTAAACCGCACGTTTATTCATAAAAAGGTGCTTACCTTGATTCACTTTTTTACTTTCATCTTTCGTCCTTATCTTCTGAATCCCAGAAACTTGTTTCAAATTCGACATACCTAAGCGACTTGTTCCTCCTTCAGTGATGGTTTTTTTCTATCGGATTTTGATCGTCATCAAAATTTGCATAAACCGTTTTTGGTAACACTTTCCAGGTTGTTTTACTTTAATTAGACGTTTACCGAGTCTAGTAAATAAATGAATTTTGATTCTCGCAATTGATCGATTATCATTTAAATACGTTTTTCAAACCAAATAATCGAATAATTAAAGATTAGAAAGACAGAAGTTAAAAATTGGTGGTCTCTTTTAATTGTAATCAGTCCTTATTAGTCCATAATACATACTTGATCTCGTTAAGTCCATAATAAATAATCGAGTGAAAGTGGCCAAATTTATCATTATTTGCATCAAATGCTCCATATCGAAAAATTTCAATTTCATGCTGTGTAAAAATAATTATTGATTAATGGAATCTAATAAAACTCTGGAATTGTTTGTATGTTAGGATTACACAATTTTTTATGTTTAAAAAACAATAAACCGACCGAGCAATATTCAAGGGGCAGATCGTTAATGAAGGTCATGCCAGTTCAATGACCAGTGGCTACGTGGGAAAACGATTTATTAAGGCTGGAGAAAACTGACATCTATAATTTCCCATTTATTTATAGGTTAAGGCGATGTAGGATAATGGTAATGGTGGATTTGAAGTCCATCGAAAAAAGGGAAAACAAGGGAAGGGATCATGTTTGACAGCCTGTCACAGCCGGTTTAATGAGCTAAAATTACGTGAGAACGCAACGCGACGAAAGCTGCTGAAAATTGGACATTAAATTGAGCACCGGTAGTAAATTTCTACAAATCAAGGACAATCAAGCCATTCGTCTGTGTTAAATAAAAAATGCTGTTTCTAATTTCTACTCCTTTGTATTGAAAACAATAACACAGCATGTTAACTAAGAATTTTAAATGTTAAATATCTCAGATCAGAACCTTAACAACTGGGAAAACTAACGATCGACGATTTTCTCATCCTATTCACATTCTCTGGATCTTCCGCCTTTGGACCGTTCCATTTTTGCTTCGAAGCTGAGGCAAAGGAGGCAATGAATGCGGTACCAATAAAACACAAAGCAGCTGTAACTAGAAAAACACTCTCCATCCTATGGCATCTTCTTGCGAGACATACAGTTAATACTTTTACATAAGTATTTCTAATCTGAAATGACCTGCTGCTTGACTGCAAATAGAACCAACAATGGAGCGAAAAGTGCAGTCGTCTGACTGCCTCCATTGCTCATTCCTTGCAGAATTCCGCAAAACCTTGCCGATATGTCCACATGATTAATGGAATATCCTGCCATTACGGCTACATTGAATCCATGACTAATTAATAGAAGGGTTACTGTGATGGCTTGAGTTTTGACTACACAGGCTAGAAGGAGGAGGCAGACTAGTTGGCCATAGGCCGTTGCAAGTTACACTAGAGATGTACGTACATATGCACGATGATTTATTAACAACGAGACAACTGAAAGTTGGAGGTACCACACGTGAAATGGTAACGACTGGAGGAAATATACTCTATTCAAAAGTTGATAGTTTCGAAGATATACAGAGTGTTGAAAGTTAAAATATTTCCTCATTTCCTTTGCCATTATTTTGAAAATATCTAGTCAGGCACTTTAAAATTTGTAAAGTTATGTTTTTTTAGATGACGAATCCGATATATTTTGCAATTGAAAATGAAAATATACTTGATTGGTTTCGCTTTTAACTTCTCGTATTATCAAATGTAAACATAGTTTTCGTTAAATATATTGTTCTCGAAAGTGGATCGAGATATCGAAATGAAACAAGAACACTTAATTAATAGAAAATCGATTGCTTTTTCGGATTTTGAATCAAATTTCATGCTAGATATGCAGGTTAAAAAGTTATTAATTATAAATTCTGCAAAATCGATCGTAACCAGCGCCGTATATTACCAATGCGGAAATTACAAAGCTTATCTTGATCGTCACTTAAAAAAACGTGACTGTACAAAGTTTCATGTGTCTAACTTAGATATTTTCAAAATAATGGCAAAAAAATTAATACAAACTTTAACTTTCAACACCCTATATATATATTTAAAACTATCAACATTCACGTATGGCATAGTTTCTTCAATCGACACCATTTGACCTGCAGAATCTTCAATTTTCAGTTGTCCCATCGGTACTCCTAGATTCTGGACAGTTACCAAGCAACTCAAAAGACTTTCAGCTTTGATTTTGGAAGGGTATCCATTTCTCATGATGCGATCTGAAAAAGTAGCAGACACGTCTCCTAATACCATCGACGCAAGTTATTGCACTAGAAACTCCATTCTGGAATAAGTTAATTCAACCTCAATACACGTTTTTAACTCTTCAAGCTATTAGCTTAGAGAAGTAGTTTCTAATTTCAAAAGGTTAGTAAAATAAGTTGGAATTTTAGTCAGCATCTTGGCATAACCATAAGATCCGTTTACATCGGCAAAAAAATTTGCATATACAGAAAGACTGAGGAGAATTAATATCCAAGTTCCTGAAATTTGTTAAAATCAATCTTTTGGTTGTTTGTATAATTGAAAATTGACTGAGTTTACTTCTGTTTGTACTTCATTTTGTTTCAGAGATTCCTCTAGAAAATATTGTTCTTCTTTGGTTATTGTTGGATGTATTGTACAACGATTGTATGCAACAATGCTAACAAATTGTACGTCGTGTAATAATTATTATGAATTTTGGTACTGAAAAAGTACCTGAATTAAAAGTTTCTCTTATTCTTTGCTGTATGTTTGATGCTGTATCTTCTTTTATTATTGACAGAAAAAAACTGTATTGTCATCTCTATTTGTCTGTTTCTATAGGTACGTCCATCATATTCACATTATAAATTAGAATTAGGGATGTACCGTCCATGCATAAACTTTTAAAACAAAATTACACAAAAACTATACTTTAGTTTAAGTAATTAAATGGGAACATAAGTTTTTTTCGATATAGTTTCATAATACATTAAAATAATAATAGGGTCCCGTTTGAAATTTTTAAGTTTTGACCATTTCTTGACGTTCATGTTGGCTCTTTCTGCAGACACCCTGTAGAAAGTGTTAACCGAAGCTTGATACCATACTAAAACGCGGAGCTTCTATTCTATTGTGACGGAAAAGAGTTCCCAAATGCTGTTCCATTTGTTAATAATTTGCAATTTTGCAAACACCTGTAACTGTCACTTTTAAAATTCAATTGCACGTATATTGAGAACTATTAATTCTAAGATTTTCAACGTGTAGATAAGAATTAAAATTGGACTTGGAATCCAAACCTGCAATAATGCATAAGGTGTTCCGTTAAAAAAAACACATTTTTTTGACAGACCCTGTATAAACGAAATTTTTTTTTAATGTACTCTATAAGATCGTATATGTGACTGTACAAAGAGTTTTCAAGAAAACCTATAAATAAGGCAGTAATTGTTCGACGCGCGTGTAGTGGACAACCCTGTATATTTTATAACAAATAGATTGTTAGGCAGACTAATATAAGCACTTGAACCCATGATGGCTCTCTCTTCAACTGGCACTTATTTACCTAAGACGCTATGTGCTGAATGGAAGAGGAATCCTTGAAACAGACCTTGATAAAGAAAATTAGTAAATAATTGTTTAAGACATACATATCCACGTGAAAAAGGGCACAAGCACGATAATGGATTTTGGAAATATAGATGTTGCCCATCTCTAGGATAGGGAAGAAACACTGTTCATATGCGTTATGTGCAAGTTCGTCCTCCGAGTACGAGGTTAATTTGAATGTCACTATTGTATCACTAGCGCTCATTATACCAGTATATGGTGACCATTATCGCAAACGTGCCCCATTTGGTTAGTTCAGATTACTTTTCGGAATTACCAAAGAAACGTATCTGTCTTTGCTTGACGTTGTGAGCAAATTTAAAACATCTTAAATTTTACGTTGGAAATTCGACATTAATTAACTTTTAGTGGTCGAGTACAGAAACAAAATTCCAAACTGGTCTCAATAACAGTCAATTACTGCCGGAAAAATAACAACTCGGCTTATCACAAATGCCGGAACAACATTCTTGAACATTCCAGCCACTTCACGAATACAAAGTTTAAATATTTCAAAAACTTATTAGGAATACAGCACTAGAAGTAATAAATTAGTATTTCATGATATTAGATATCAATTTAGTGATGAGAGATATCATCAGCGGTTTTTTTAATATCATGCGAAAATACTTTTGCGAGTGATGATCATGATTAGGTAATTATGTCCTGAAAATTTCTGATCGAATATTACCCTGAACTTCCCGACAAACCATAATCCCAGCGAACTTTATTCGATCTGCATCGCAAGGGATTAGCAGAAACGTAAGAGTTAATCGCAAAAACGGGCAATGGAAAATATTTGGGGCCACACGTATCAGCGAAATGTCTTGCTTTATTTGAAGACATGCTACTTCTAGAAAAATAAGGAAAGTTGCATATTTGTGTTGTTCCAGTTATGCCAATTGGCACATTTAACTGGAACAAATTTTTGCCTTTGGATAGGAAGAAGGGGTACAATTGAATGGACGCCAAGATCTCCAGATCTTAATCCTTTGGATTCTTTCCTTTGGGGTCACCTGAAAACGGAAGTTTACTTGACACATCTCGAAAATTTAGAGAAGCTGACACAAGGACTAATTCACGAAATCCGACAAATATTACCGGAAGTATTACTTAATGTAAAAAGTGATTTTTATTTTCGGTTAGGGTTACGTCAGGCAAAAATGATCAGCATATTCAAAATCTCTCACAGCAAAAGGATTAATTTTATTAGTGTGATTTAATTTAATTTTTAACGCTCTTTCTAAGGAGCTATTACAAGACATACCCTTATATTTGGAAATAAAGTCGGGGGTAGTTTCTACCCTTAAATACGCGGTAAAATTCAATTCGGTGCCACGAGAAAGCGTTTACGCAAAACAACATATCGAATTTATTCCAGTTAAGTGTGCCACCCTGTATGTTTGCAATAGATTACAATGAACTTAAACGATTTTAGGGAAATTTGTTTGGTGAAATACCTCACGAAATATAAATACTCAAGGGAATATTTGGACTTGGTGAGGAATTTTTATCAGTCATGGCAACTATAGTTACGGAATGGCAAGTTCTCATTGCATAGCCGCTAGTGAGGTTTAAGTAAATGAGACGTGCTTGGATGTGCCATTTTCCAATTAAGAGGCCTTTGTTCTACACGTCATATCCTTTAATGTGTGCTCCATTTTCTTTTGAAGCTGGGACAGAGCTGAAGTCCCTTTTTGCTAATAAGAAACTTAAATGTATCATAAATTAGTAATTTTTAAATTTATGGAATTCCACGAGGAAACCGCACAGGCAATAATGTAGAGGGGTTTTCATTACAGAAAAATACAATTTGTTTTTCTACATTCTTTTCGACAAATTCCGTCTAATAATGGTTTTATAACATTTTGAATGCATCGTAATCTTTGCATTTGAAGTATTTTGTTGATTTAATATATATTTGAGCTTAGCATAAAATTAAGAACTTGAATTTTGTAACGTTCAGGACCAAAACTTACTTTTCGCTTTCTGAGTATTTTGAGCATCAACAAAAGACACACTTTTTAGGTCCGACATTTCAGATTATGAGGAATTCTTCTTCAACCAGTTTTCATTATTATCCGAAATGCTCCTACACCAAAGTATACTTTGAATATTTCTATTAAAACAAACATTTTCTCCTGATGCTCTCACTGCATTTCAAGGGATAATCGGCACTGCTCCGAACTGGTAATCTAAGCTTTTTTAAGTAGATAACATAATCTGTTCATTGTTATGAAGATGGAAACCGTCGATTCATTGTAATAATTGTTTTCGTTGTCTTGCAGATTATCAAATAAAACTCAAGTCTGAAGTGTGGAATTGTTTTTTTAGTCTCCTCATCTTCAGTTCAGCCAAGATCCAGTTAGTGCAAGCTAGAAGAAATGAAGAGATAAATATTAATTTTTATTCAAAATACCAACAGTTAATTGAAGGTTAGCAGGTCCTTTGGACATAACAATACATAAAAATGTGGATAGCTAAGATTCCACTCTTATTAAGAGGTTGAGCACCCAAAATGGTTTTAATCCTTTTAAAATTAATAATGTGAGGAAACCGCCGAAGAAAGAAGGCATGAACCAGCGGTGTGATTCTGACTGGGAAACGAACACATTAAAACCGAGGTAAACTACCGCTCAAAAGTATTTGGGGATCCTTATTTTGTTGTATTGTTTAAATAAAACGATAATGGACATATCGCCTTTGAATACATTTAACTACTTCCCTGTAGCACAGTATTTTTGCTCAAAAATATAGCAATTAATATAAACCTGAGGAGGTTATTATCTACGAAATCACAAACTTAAATTTAAATAAAATAACTATGGGAAATTAAAAAAATACAGGTTTAACAAAGATTTGAAATTATTTATAAAAGAAGAGAATAGACATCGAAACACGTGCACTTATAGTGCCTTACTACAAAAGTAGCAAAAGTAACCGACAAATTGCCAGAGAATTGCATTTCACTGTATTGTTTTCTATATTGTAAAAAAATAGCAAAAAACTAGTAGTTTTCTAAGCATAGAATAAAGTGGGAGACCAAGAGTGACTACATTTGGAAATGATCATACAATGGCATTGATGAAGAAGAGAGATAGACGTGAAACAGCTCTAGAAATTTCTGCAGAAGTAAATATCAAACAGTTAAAACTAGTTAACGTTTTTACGGTGAAACGTAACTTAAAGGAATATGGCTTTCAGGGACGAAAAGTTACGAAGAACCCCTGAATGAACAAAAGCGACTACAATGAGCCTGGGAATACCAACGTTGGACGATAAAAGAGTGAGACAAACTGCTATAGACAGGTGAGTTGAAATTTAAATTGTTTAGTTCACTGAGACGTCTGTTTGTTCATAGAACAGGGGTGAACCTGCAAAAGAGAAGAGTCTTCTTCCTACTGTTAAATATGGAGGTAATTAAGCTATGGTTTGGGGTGTTTTGCTGGCATAGTTGTGGGTGGTATTGTAAAAATCAAAGTGATTTTGAAAAAAGAAGGATAACGCAAAAATTTAGAAACTCATGCGATATATTCTGGACTAGTGCTTTTAGATCAGAATTTTGTTCTACAACAAGATCATGATCCAAAACACACATGTAAATTATGCGAAGAATATTTGCCTGATTTAGAAAAGAGAGGTGTTGTTAAATGAATGGTTTGGCCTCCTCAGGGCCCAGATTTAAATCCAATTGAATTATTGTAAGGTGAATTGGGCAGGAAGGTTCGCCAATTGGCCTCCATATCAACCGATGACTTATTAACTAATTTAGAAGTAGCCACGGACGAAACAACAGTTGAAATCTTGAAAAAACTCGTGGAATGGAGACGCCGATTATGCGCTTCAATTATTCAGTCACGAAGAGGACATATAAATGAAGCGCCCATTCAAATATACCGCGTGATTTAGAAAAGAGAGCACCCCGTAAAAATGGTTTTATTTGAATAATTTTTAGTACGCACCTTTGCATGGGAGAAGACAAGAAATGTTTAAATTTTCAGCGATATTTATCAATGTATTTATGAGATATCAGCAGTTTTCGGTTTTTTTTTACTATAAAAATTTCAATATCAACAATTTGACTGCAAAATTTCATTTATTGATGTATAGTATGCTTAGAAAGAGCTTTTAGATTCATCAAATACGTCTAGATGCAGAATCCAGCGAAATTTTCATCAGTGAGCGAGTTTGAAAGAGGTCGAAGAGTGAGTCTACGAGAAGCCGCCCTGCCATTTAGGAAAATCGCCACTAAATTGAACCGTAATGTAAACACTATAGTGAAATGTTGTTAGGCGTGGTTCCATGACGAGCAAATAGGCGGAAAAAGAGGTACTGGACGATCCGGAAGGGCTACCGGAAGCCAGGGACGCTGTCCTTGAATTATGACCCTAAGAGAGAGGTTCGTGTCGTCAAGTGACTTTTGGTGCCAATTCTGATCAAACACTAAGTGCTCAAATACTTTTGAGCGGTAGTGCGTAGCTCAATTGCCTTTATCATTTGAAATTAGGTAGATGAATGCCCCAAGACGGGGCGTTTGCAGGGAGCAGCTTCTACGCGTATATTCAAAAATGTTCTTTTCCAAAACAAATACTTTGGCTTCGTTTATATCCATTTGGAACAGCAACGCACCAGGGCAATTTATGATATTTTTAAGCTGTTTCTTGCAATATAATTCACTTTTAGGTTCGATGTTGCGACCTTTAAAACTGGATTAAATTTACGTTGAATCAAACACAGTTGCTATGGTAAAATAACTCATATTTATTTTAAAACATATTTTACGTTTGGTTCATGCTGGCAAATTGACATTCATTAACCAATCGGTAGCTACCAAAGCTAAACGTATTATTTTTACAAATCTTTGGTGATTCATTGACTCCTCGGTTCAACAAACTTGATTACTAATTGTAAGTCTAATTATTTTTGGATGTGTGATTAGTGTAGAGATTGGTGATATCAGCTGATGGTGATACGAATAAATAGTCTTAATGAAGCGATTTTTTGAGAAAATGACAATCATAATTTACTTTAGAGAGAAAATAAGTAATTACATTATTATGCATAATAAGCACATTTTTTTAACGAGATTATAATTAAACCACTCGGTAGTTTTTTCCCAGCTGATCCGACAGATTTAGTGCCATAAAAACTATTACGAACTACAGTAATAAATAATATTGTAATTGACCCGCAAATTACAAAATAATATTCCATCTAAGGCAGTATTTAGGTAGAACACTTTTTTTCTAGGTTTTTAAATGTTTTAAGAGTTTATAAGTTAATTTAATTTCATTAAAATTATTAAGAAAAACTTATAAATTAGTAACTAAATACCACTACGCATGGTTTTATAAATATAGCATAACATATACCGCATGTGCTACAGCGATATCACAGCCAAATTTTTTAGAACTTTCACACACTAAATAAATATAATTCAAATTTAAAATAGGAATTCCGTACGTCTTCATTTCCACTTCTTAAGGTGATTTGTTTTCCTTACCTGCAAAGAAAACATATCAGTTTTAACGAAACACACGAAATACTTTTGAAACGCACCATCACCACTTTCATTCCACTTCTGGACCTCACCAGATCCAAAAATGATATAAAATATATCGGCACACACATAAACAATGGCAGTCATGAAGAAGATGATTTTCCACTGCTCAGGGTCTTCCTAAAATGTAAAAAAAAAATTCGAGCTACTTTCGAATAGCTATGGATTACTTAACGTACTTCGTTTGGTACCAAAAACTGCACCAGCAAAGGGGCTACAATGCCGAAAATATTTGATAACCCATTGGTGATTCCCATAAGAATTCCTGCGTGATTTGGGGAGATGTCCACGTGGTTTACATTAAAACCACAGTAGACACCTGAGTTGAATCCTACAGCTATCACTAAAAGAGCTACAGCCCTGTTCGGGTCGTCTGCAGGGGTGAATCCAAGGAACGCCAGAGCGATAGCAGGAATTATCAATCCTGAATAACAGTTATCATTTCTACAGTTCAAAGTTTTGACAAAGCTTATCTACCTATGGAATTGAACACTTTTCTAGCGATACTAATACTAAGAATTCTGCGGCTGATTAAGGCGTCTGATATGAAGCACATGACGAAGCTGAGGATCCATAACACAAAGTATGGAAGAGCTGATAAGACACTATTCTGTAAGGGATAATTTATGTGAAATTAATATATTTCCATTAGGTGTCGAGCCTCACTTACAGACTTTATATTAAAGTTCATCACATGTCCCATGTAATTGGGAATCTCGGTCATCAAAGTCCAGAAACCCCAATTCTGCCCACAATGACTGATCAGTATAGCCCACAGAGGCAGAGAAGTCCAAATGGACTTCCATGGAATTTTGTGATCCTACAAATTAATATCTCAGAGAGAAACCCTTAAGAGATGAATGCTACGTACCGGTTTTCCCTCGGAGTGCCCTAAGCTGTGTTCAATATAGTATTTCTCAGCTTCGCTGATTTTGGGGTGAACTGCTGGGCTATTGTAGGTAAAAGCGAGACAGATAAGGCACCAGATCAAAGAAGCTCCACCATATAAATAAAACACTAAAGGCCAACCATAGCTGCTGGCTGAAATAACTCCAGTCATCAACATGGCGATCACAGTTCCAAACGGACCAGCTAGAATATAATAGATCATATTTTTAAAAAAAGCTGCTAAAGAGACTTTTCTCATACCTGCATAAACGATAGTTCCTAATCTAGATCGCTCGTCTGGTGGTACCCACTGACTTAGAAAGTTATGGACGTTGGGAAAGAGGAACCCTTGACAAAGGCCTTGAAGAGCTCTGTTGACCATCACTCCCTTTGAGCCGAGACCAGCAGCCATGTACGGGAGGATTATACAGAGAGAACCACATAGGGCCGTTGAACCCAAGAGAAACCATTTAGAACCTGACGGATATAGATACATCAATGCACAATTTATAAGGACTTAAAGTTTCTAAATTCAAAAGGAGACATGCATTACGAAGAAAAGTATCCAAGGAAATAAGTCAGAAGCGTTTTTTGACGTAGAATACGTGATCGAAATTTTCCGCAATTCTTAGAAGTCACCCAGTATATACCGTCTCCGAACTCAGAACGATATTGGAAACGGTAAGAGATTCGGATTTACTCAATCGAAAGAAAATTTGCGTAATCCAATAGCTAAGAAAATGGTGTTTAGAAATGCCCGAAAGGTTTTTTGATTTTTGCAATATTTTTGAAAAAATGTAAATTTTCTAGTTTGCATATTTTTCTCTGGTGTTAATATCGAACCTAAACCAAAACTAAGGGCACCTCTCCCGCAACGACTTTAATGCCCTTTAACATGGCATTTTCTGTTTTTTAATATGATTTTCGACTTTGCGGAACCTTCATCAATTTAACTTTTTTAAAAACGGTCCCAATGTTCTTGTATCAGATTCCCCTCCATGTTGCGGGTACAGTGTACACTAAGGTAGAATTTTTATGAAAAACTAATTTTTTGACGTGATAGAATTTGATACGTTGCTTTTATCAATTGTTATCTCTCTTTCAATTTATGAGGTTTGTTCAATATTATGCAACAAATTAATACTTATGTTGACCATTACAAGCATATTACATCTCACCTGAACTGATGTAATAAACGAATCATGATATTGTTAAACTGAAAATAACTAGGAATCGAGCTGATACGAATATTTGAATAATAGGAATATTTTTGAATAAAGAAGATGAATGCAGCGTCGCTCTGATATTTTACTTATGCTCTACATATGCTCTAACTCTTTAACTGTCGATCTAAATTGCTGGACATTTCCATTTGAATTTCAATATCTCCAAAAATATGGAAGACATTTTATTGTGGAAAACATTCAGATGGGTTTGTTTTTCGCATTTTCCTCATTACTAATTTGTTGTCAATTAAATGCATTAGAAGTAACTTTCGTCAAAATCCTTCTGGTGTAGATTGTCCATAGGTGTCTCTGTTTCACTTAGGTGTACTTTGGTACCACCTTCCGTGGTTCACTATCGCTTCAACTTTGTCCACCATAATAGTATCTAAGTTAATATTACACACAATGACCTAATGTAATTAATAATATGATTGATAATGAGCGATTCATTGCCGATGATAACACATCTTGTGCCTCTAAAGTCGACTTCTGAGAACCACTGATCATATAACATAGGACATAATTTTAGTTTTGGCATGGTTATCAAATATCATTGAAAACCATATACCAAGGACGTCCAGTTGCTAACCGCAAATCATCTAAGCATTGCTATTGCGCTTCGTTTCTTCACATAATTTTAGGAATTCCAAGGAGTTTCGACTACAGATAAATTGAACATAAATGGAAATCGAGCTGGAAAAATCGTAATTTTTCCATTATTAGGTCATACGTACCGTATCGTCCAGCCAACCAGCCTGCAATAATTTGAGGAAGAACGTAGCCCCAAAAGAATGCAGAGAGAACTATGCTTTTGTCATGCCATTCTGGATAGGTCTAAAACAAAATTAAGTGAAGAATTTAATGGAAACAAAAATATTAAATACTTGTGTAAAGCATGTCAACGATTTACGTTTTTGTAGCCTGCTTCTTCTATATTCCAACTTTTATATATATATCGTTATGGTCAAAATATTAATAGACATAAAAAAACCGCCTCTGGAGAAAATTCGTATAATAACGGTGATTTTATAATCAACTCATGGAAACAGATATTTTCCATTGCAAAGTAATGAATGACGTTTTTCATCTCTTCATTTCGTATTTGAATTTTTGATTGAACGCATTCATATGCAGATCGGTCTACTTTAATGGAAAGCTTGGTCAAATGCCTTTATTGCAACGGAGTATCTCAGAACCAGCCCGATTTTAGATTCTGTTTCTTTGAGGCCTTCATGCGTTTTAGGAAAAAAGCCGCGAATTATGTGCATACTTACAGGAACATTTGGGTTAATGCTAGCCGAAGGATCTGTCATAGCCACAATGGCCACTGAGAGGGTAACTCTTATTCCATATGCAAGGAAGATTAGCAGGAAAAGTATGAAGACTTGGCAATGACGAACTCCTATAGTAGGAGCTGCAAAAAAGTGGAATCTATGATGTAATGGGTAATTTCCAATTGGATCACCATTAGAATTAACAGAAAGGTAACTGAAATTAGACCATCTCCGTACTTTACAGAAGCAATGCCGAACTCGTCAAAACAAACATGTTATTGATTATCTCTCAGAAACCTGCACGTTGTTTCTGTGTATTTACATCCATATGGCAACGTTTTCCCATTGAAAATTTGTAGTATTTTCAATTTGCGAATCTGATTATTGGTCAATAACATGTTTGCAATAACCGTTTGCAAGTTCGTTGCTGTCTGATCCCTTTATTGTACCATCTAATCTGCAAAGAACTTAATGATCGATCCAATAAATAGCAACGATAGATAACTATTATTTACATGTAAACGTGTTACATTTATTCGACTTACATTGTATTGCTCCTAAAGGTTGGTATTTGTATCTCCTACTCCATCGGAACATGTTTTGAGCGGACACTAACTGCGTTTACGTCTTTTATCGATTTACATAAAAAGGACACTTAGGTCTTTCACGCAAAATTACGCAAATATAATAATACATAAGCACATCGGTAGGAAATAAACAATAATTAATTACGCTTATGACAACAGTGCGATAAACTTGAACTCATACAGTGGGTTTGTATATAGCGCTGATGCCAGATTAAATGGTTTAGAAACACGTGGAAGTGAAAGTCCTGATGATGGCGTTGACGATGTTTCGGGTAATATTGGTAGTACCGAGGCAGTACCCATGGCGAGTATGCTGAACGTACTAGGTGGACTAGATTCCAACGAAAGGTCTGTATGCGTTTAATTATAATTTGTCCTCCTCGCCTTAAGCTCAGAAGAGAGTGAGGGTTTCGATTGAAATGACTGCATAGTGGCTTAGGTCAGGTGGATTCATAAATGCGGAAATTATAGATGATCATTTCCTAATTCATGACAATGAAAGAAAAAACAAGACCAGTTGTCGCGCAAATGGATGCGGCGAATCAGTAGGTGGGGGCATCATTAAAATTTTTTGATATCAAGTTGAACTAAGAAATCATTATTTCAACGTTAAAGCGAAAGAAGGAAACGGAAAGGCAAAAGCGATCGACAAAATTTTATAGGAAACGGTAGATGACGGTTCACATGAAAGACCTCTAAGCATTGACAACATTTTTCATCGCTATTTTCTTCAATGTACGAACAATAATAAATGAACATTTGTGCATGAACTGGTGGAAATGCGCCGAAGAATTTTATTAATAAAAAAAAATTTCCAATCGAGGGAAATTAAATGGACAAATATTAGTGATTACAAAGTGTACACAGAAGAATACCACGACTGGCTTTAGACAATTTATGAGAAGTAACTATTGAACCATATCGTGACTACATTGTAATGTAGATCCTAAATCTAATTATGCACATTAGTCTGCCACGGCTGAATACTATTATACTTTATTGTGTTATCCACAATAATTGTATTCAAAATTTAAACCGTTCAGCATTATGGTTGCATACATTCCATAGCATCGGTTTTGCGGACTTTTGGTGGCCAAATATGGCCTGCATGTTATGATAAGTAACAACGTATAATAACTAAATCAAAGAGATTATGGGTGCAATTCAAGCATTTATTAAATTTTTTTATCAGGCGTTAATTGCAATATCGTAATTCTTAGGAAGATTTTAAGAAACTAATTAGAACAATAATGACATGTTTTTCCGTTTGAAACAATACTAATTAAAATTTTGAAAAAATCAGATAATAGATAACCTTATGACTATTGAGGAGCCAGAGCTTATCACGCATGTGAACGGGGTTAAAAATGCATCTTAAGAAGTTGGTGGGTTAATTGTGGGAATCGCATTGATTATATAAACATTAATTAATCAAATCACGTCATATCTATTCTATAGACATGTAGTTATGTATATAACATAATTCATATCAGAATAATTGTGGTGGGTTCTAGCCACTGACAATAATAATGATTGCTATTGCGCGATGTTTTGCTCTAACGACTGAAATCGATAATTAGTTCAGGTTAGTATTAAATCCAAAAATTATGTCAATAATTTTTAACTATTTTTTAAATTAATACATACTAATACCGCAACCACTCAGTATCCTCGCCAAAGGAAAAACCATTTCAGACTTCCTTCATTTCGGCTGATTTAGGAAATTTTTAACTCAAGTAAAAGGCGAAATCGTTAATGGCTATTTGTCAAGAATTTTTGTAAATATAAATAAGACATTTACAAAATAATTTAATACTAAAACGTATATGAACATATTTTTCTTTCCGCTGTGTTTTCCAATATATTTCATTTTCCACATATTGGTACTTGTCGCAGTGGATACACGAAGTTCTTCTTCAAGTTTTTTAATCTCACTAAAATTCTCAACACGAAATCTTGCAATAAACAAATTAATGCTGCAGCTCTAAGCCAATATGGCGCACGTTAGACACGGCGCTTCATTTGAGTAGCAGTGGTAAGACTCACTGGTAAAAGATTTTGAAAACCTTTGTAAGGAAAAGCTCTGAGGAAATGCTAGAATGAAAAAAGGTACATATCTTCTTAGCACTTGTGGCTAAAGGCAATTTATCTACCAGGACCCTCCTATACATTCCTATGAAACTCCCTCCAAGGTTTCTATAGAGGAATTTCTGATGCCTCTTTCGTTTTGACATTGCATTGCTCCAAAATTATTATTAAACAAAAAATAAACAACAAAAAGCGTATTATCATTACAACAAATTGAACTTCAACTACGTATTTAGGTTTGACTGATAAAAATTTTTATCGAGAGTCAACAGCTGTGAGTAATAATTAATATTCTTTCATTTTGTTCATCAATGGGGGTTTTAACCCAAATTCAAGGTACACGTATGAAGCATGTGCTACAAATCAGAAAGATGGTTTTTGGTTCGTCTGGGTAAGATTGTAGGCAATGAGCATACAAGTATCATTTTAAATTAGAAAAGTTCCAGTCCGATAACGTAATTTGCGACGCAGTTTTATATTTATTGAGTCAACAATGTCATTGTTGCTCTTTTCACATTCATTTCAACCCATAAACAAAACTTGTGTCACTTTCTGTCACTAAAGGTTGCTTATTTGTGTAAAATAAAATTTAAATGAGAAAAAATGAGAAATATGAAATTAATAATGCAACAAAGTGATTATGAAAATGGGATCTAAGCAGGGAGCTTATGAAAGCTGATTTTTAAAGAATATAAAGTTTGCATCAGACATGGAAAACTCTGAGTACAAATGCATGAAAGAATTATGATATAAATTACATGAAGAATGATCACTGAAAGTTAAATCTCAAATTACTGTTGAATTTTTATTCTTTTGTTTATTCCTAATTGGATCTTTTTCCATGTGCATTTTGCTACAATTTGGTTCAAATTTGTAGAAACTCACAAATTTTCAGAAAACCATGCTGATACATCTGGGGATAGAATTTTACCAATGCCGTGATCCCGGAATTACGATTACAATTATACAGGGTAGTTTACTCAAACCGATCGTTAAAAGTTTACTAGGATCTAAAAGTGATACGAATTTGAAATTTTGGAATTAAGCTAACTTCGCCGTGTACTATTTCTTTTATATTTACAACTTCCTCTAACTTGAATTTAACAGGAAGTAGCGGTTAGCTTGCTTATTTTAAATGGGACTATTAGCATTTTATATTATTTTGGGGTTCTGCGCAATATTTCAGACACATTTTCTGTACAATATCCAATACTTAGTCTTTGTCGTTTTTGAGATATTCGACCTTGAATCAAAAACGTGCCTCCGTAATGATCAATTTTGAAATTGCATATCTCCGCAATTAGTAAAGACATAATTTTCATATTTCGCAGAACGCCAATACATTGTGTTAAGTTTCCACTCCTGCTACTTACATGTCTTAGTTTTTATACAGGGTTTCTAAAATCAAGCTCCTGACATTCACATTTTTGAAGTTGTGAAAGTTGCGTGGATCTAGTAATAGTGTAGTAGTACATGTTCATTCTGTTTTTATTTAGATAAATTTATATTTTTTTTAGTAACTTTCATCTATGATAGGCCAACACATTATTTATTTTTCCACGATCACCTACGTGAAGAGTTAAAAGTTGCCAGAATGAATATGTACTACTCACATAAAATTTAATTAATTCGAAAATGGTTTGGACTAAGTATAGGTAACCCTGATGCAGTTCGATAGGGAATTATATCCTCTACTTGATACTGCTTAAAGCTATAGGGTGTCCCATTCGGAAAAACTTTAGCGACTTCAAAAATGTGATTATTAAGAGCTCAGTTTTGGACACTCTGTGCAACACTAAGCCACGTAAATAGTAAAGTGTAAACTTAAGGTCCTGTATTGACATTTTGCAAAATATGAAGATTATGTCTTCAATAACTGCGGAGATACGTATATAATTTTAAAATTGGTCATTGCAGGGGTATGTTTGAAGTTCAATGTTAAATATCTCAAAAATGGGAAAGTCTATGTATAGGAGGTTATAGGGAAAATGTGTCCGAAGTGTTACGCAGAACCTATAAACAAAATAATATGCTGGGGATCCCAAGCAAATTGACAGCTTTAAAGGTTAAATTGCAGGTGACGGGAAGTTGTACATATTAAAAAAAAGAGATTTCACGGGGAAGTTAATTCCCAATTTTCAAATTCGTATCACTTTTAGATCCTAGTAAACTTTCGATGAATGTGTTGGGTGAATAACCCTGTATATTTAGAAGTAAAAGTAAAATAAAAAGAAAACAACGAATCGACAACATGGAAACGAACACATGCTCTATAAATTTAAATTTATGAAGTGGCGCTGCCAAAACCTTTTCCTTATAGAAACATATTTCAATATAAGTCTCATAGAAATTTTGCTCACAGTTTCTTTCGAAAACGGTACCAAACATATTTAATGCAAAAACATTACTATTTATTTAATTATATTTTTTTAAAAGCGTCAATTATGCTAAAGAAATAGCGCGTATCTTACTGCATTGTAACAATTATAAAAATACGGTATTTCAATCTGGAAGCAAGTCAATCGTAAAATGACTTACAATTTTTTTCGCAGAGAGTTTTTAATTGTCAATTTTTAGATAAAGCTATTTTTGTATGTAAAATAAATGTAAATTAATATTAAAATAAATATACAATAAAAAAATAAAAACAATTGGGAGGTTTGAGAAGATGAGGAAGATTGACCGTAGTTTGTCTGCCCTAATTAGATACTTCAGCAAATTTTTAAATGGGTAACGAATATCCCACAATCTCCGAAATTCTAGATGTCCTTATTGTATTATGTTTTGTTCAGGTACATATGTATATTTATTTTAAGTAGGTTATCGTCCCAGCAACCTTATTACACATTTACAGAACGAACCCACTTGAAATTTTAAGAGAGGAGTTACAAAAAATTTCCATTTGCGGCAATTTTTAATTGAAAAATAAAATTTGTTTTGTTCAGTCCTTATCTAAAAAGGATAAATCAATTCTGAAAATGGGTCATTGTTTAATGGTGTGTTTAAGACACTTGTATTGAAGTGCGGGTACTTATTCAAGACCTCAAAAACGCCTTTGTCCAAGAAAGAATAACATTTTTTAGTTCCATGAAAGAAAAACTGACGCAAATATTGGAACTTGGAAATTTTACGATATTGTAGATCGTACATTCAGGCAAATGATAGCAAATTCAAAAACTTACATAATGTAGATGGTGAGAACTGCTACGAAGGCTATAGAAAAGACCATTAAGCAACTATTGTTGTAATTCTTTATAACACAAGTTCAACAATAGTAAGGGGAAAAATCCAATTTCAGTTGGGTACCTACTTAATGTTTTTTAACTATATTTGCGGTAATCTATATTACGAAAATGGTGAGGCCCATTTCATGGAGAATGAAAACGTCACAAATTTTTTAATATAATTTGCTTACTGGAATTGAACTGTCTCAGGCAAGAAGTGAAAGAGTACAAAAATTGCTGGAACGGAAGTCTCTGATCTCGGGTGCAAGAAATCACATTTTAGAATTTTCGTTGCAATTCAATCGAAAATGTTCCTACCTGCATTACCATCTTTATCCTTACTGGCATGAACTCCGTTCTGCTTCTCGACGTGAGCCAGCTCAAGCACCTCCTTCGCCATGTCGACCTTCTCGACACCACAAGACTATCACAATAATTACAATTCTGTTTTTATCATAGATATATTTATATCTCTGATTCTAATCAAGTAACACTTAAATCGTACTGGGGTTAGTTAATCAACTTCTTTAACTGTCAAATTGAGAAATTATCACATGTTAAGCTAGCACAAGCCCGAATGTAAACATAGAATTTAGTGAACCTTCCTCATTGAGGACACCGTCGAATGTAAGCTCCGACCTAAGGCTATGTTCCGTTTTTATATCGGCAGAAATTCTGTTGTGCTGTTACAGAATTTGTTGTACGATTATTTGTTAATGAATTATTTATATTACATTATGCACTATCAGCTTGTGAGTGGAATATTTCGGCGGTGGACATGATGTTCTGGATCTCGTGGAGCAAAGGTCTTTGACTTGCCTCCAATTTGTTATAAAAATTATCATGTGTACGTTTAATAATATAAGAGTGCTGGTTCCATATTTAATTTGAATTTTTTATATAAATGAGGTTTGACCTTCGCTAATCAAGTGATTAAAGACTCAGGGAGTATGTGCACAACTTATAGTTTCACTTGCAGGCAAGTTTTCCCCAGAGGAGTAGCACCATGGATTTTGTGGGGCAGTAGATGTCTGTAGCGTGATGATTATGAATTAATGTTTGTTCTTTAACGTAATGGATTTTCTAATAAAGTCCTCGTTAGTTCAGGTTAAAGTAAAGACATCTCCATTAGCATTCCAGTAATTTTGTTTACTCTTTTACGAAATACGCTTCTGAATTTATTTCGGTTTTACTTAGATGATTTTAGGCTAGTTAAGTTAACGCTTTCTGGAGAGTTTATTACTTTTCGATTATTTCGCATTGCAGATGAATATTTAATTAAACAGTCACGAGTTATTAATCGCCGTCATTAATAGACAAGGCCGTTATAACTATTAATTCTGCTGATCGTGAGGTTTCAACTTTTTACTTTTCTTTTGAGGCTTGAAGATTAATACCTGAAAGTTGAAATTTCGGTTAAGAGCGCTATAATTTCGATTAGCTCGGCTCTCATTCAACTTCGTCTTAGAGTTTGAGAGCATGGGGTTACTTATTCAGATTTAGCTACCTTATGGTAGTTCAAAGTCTGAGTTGCAATCGACATATGCGCTCATCTGACCCTGAGTACGACTTTAAGGTCGTACCTAAATTTGTCAGTACCAATAAAAATTTCACGCACATGCAGGAACCTACTTCCTATTTTCCCCTGCAGGAAGGCACCTTGTGTAATGCGATTTACATTCAGGTTACATCAAGGCATTACCAAATTTATTCAAAACGCCTCTGTGCGTCCGATATCAACCTTTATCATTAACAGTCCCAATTCAGCTAACGTTCAAGTACGCCATGCAAACCTTTGCCTGCAATTAACATTTAATTGCAGTAATGCAGTTTAATTATCGGCAATTCCTGCATTCCAAGATGATTTCAGATGGAAATGGCATTCGGCCGTTTTAGAATTTTAAATTTTATCTTTTTTTCTTGCAAAGTTGTTTTATGTGTAGTAATGTTGCATCGTCTGTGTAACAATGACCGCGGCCTTGAATAGAAAGGTTGGAACATGAAAATCCTGACAACAGAACTTGCTAATAATCAGGCAGGTATTTTTTAATTCTAAGTGGTGTGTGGTTTGGTGATAAAAATTCAAATAGGAAATAGCTTCCTGCTATTAAAGCTTACTTTGAAGTCGTTAATGGCGGCGCTGGATCGGCTATGGGCATCGTCGCGAATTTGCCATTTTATTATTCTTAAGTAGGATGAAGTGACGTTGGAAATATTGGGCAAAATGACTGGAAAAGAAATAAATTAAAGCGTGTCTTAAACCGAAAACGACAAGCACGAAAGAATTTATACTTGATGTGTTTATCGCCGCAAAGCGAGACACTCTTGAGATTTGAACGTCATTTAAGCTAATACTTTTCGCAATTTTTAAACGTATTTTAAACAACAATTGCATTAAACCTCTTGAATTTTATTTGTGTCACTAACTGAAGAAGGCGTCAGTTAAGTGCATTTATTTGAAGAAGATTGGCGTAAAGGCTAAGGACTAGATTATTCTCTACATTAACTTAATCAAGGTGAATGATAAAAATCAATTTTCAAGTGAATCACTATTTGTCCTGCACATGTATCTCATTGTCACAACAATTACAGTTGATACAACAGAAAAACCCTTATTTTTATTAGAGACTAGGTCAATAACAGCAACATTAATCGCTTGAACGGTAACAGAAAGAATGTAAATAACTCTAAAATAACAGGATCGTGGAAAAAACTATGAATTTTCCCTTTTAAACCGCGAAATCTAAGAGAACACCTATTAATTAGTGCCAAAATTATGGGTTAATTAACATTAAACATTTTTTTTATCGATCTGTGCTTAATTTACGAGCAACTGTGCTTTGGGGCTTTTCCATTGATTGTTACAAATTTTATTATTCAGTTTAGTTAGGCAAAGAGCACTGATGACGCACTTGTAGAAACCCATATTGAAGTAACTGTTGCCAATTTCGTGTGTGGATATTCGTGTATCATTCAGTCCCAAAGACTATCTTTTCTTGGTCTTTTCAATTCCGGGCTTTGTCCGTTGTGAAATTTCTGCTTTCTTCACGTTCACTATACAAGCATTTGTGCTTAAAAGGCGAAGAATTTCAAATTAAAATCTTGTTACCATGGTAGCTGATCTCTGAAATAGTGCAGATATTTCTTTGACTATTCCGGAATAAAATGTTCAGTAAAGATTAGCTACATTGTTTAACAAGAAAACTGATCGTGTTTTCATGATAGACCGCGGTTGCTAATACTGGAAATTAATAATACTTTATCTGGAAAATTTCTTAGCTAACTGGCATTATGTTCGACTACTGGAGCCCCATTTTTCAACACATCAAAATTCTTAGGTATTCAAGGCACACTTAATTTGTTAAAATTCCCACCGTAGAACGCACTTCCTGCCTTTTTTCCATAGAGTGATTATTTGCGCTTGAATTCTTCAATAATTACCACCTTTTGTTTGAATCACATACCTTGCATAACTTAAATTTTTCGCTCACAATTTTCAGCAAATAATACACCGTGATTCGCTCGGTCAGTTTGTTCATTCATCGTGCATACGATTATTCAAGAGTCAAACATTGAGCATAGAAACAATTCGAGCGAAATTTGACTACTAAAGTTGTTTCGTCCACTTTGTAACAATTCGTTTATGTTAGTTTCGCTATTGGATTTTCTCTAGTTTATAACAATAACAAAAAACAAATTTTTACTTAATATTACTATCACTGGGTTCAAACAGCATAAGAAATGGGTGTAGTTCGGATCTAAGATAAAACTCAGATTTTTTGTGTCTGCGTTTTGTTCGGGCGGAAATAATCGCATATAGTCATTGAGCTAATAGTGAATAATAGGTAATTCTTCATAAAGAACATCGATGGTTGTCAGTGCGCTCGTCACACTTCATATGATAATTATTAGCACATGAATGGTAACATTTCAACAGGTCCGATCCAACGTGCCAAAGGACCGTTCAAAAATTTTCTCACGTCTGAAAATGATGATGCGAGTGTCAGTCAATTTAAACTGGCCAAACACGACTCCCTTAAGCCTTCGAACTGGTCTTGGAATCTGTTTGATATGTTCTATACGTTTGAGGCAATTTTTTCTTTCTTTTTTTTTTAATTTTCAGGACTGACCCTTCAAACACCAATAGGAATGGTTTTTGCAATGAAATTACAGTGCTCTCAATTAAAACTTACTAGAATAACATTCGCCCTTCACTAAGAGCTCGGATAAATACTATTTTTAACTTTTCCGTGGCCAATGTGTTACACCTTCAGAACCTAGGAAAAATAGTAAAAAAAAAAAAACAAAAATTAACAGTAAACTAGAATGTATGCGAATTACTCCGAATTTTTTTCTCTTAAGCGCTGAGAGAAGAAACAAAAACTTTAATCCCTTGGCGATTAAAATGAGGAAGTTCGGAGTGTTTTATACACATTTTACTATTTATTATCGTTCTTTCTACTTTACCTTCCTATTTTAGTTCAGAATACTGTGCAATTCCACAGCAACAACCACAGCCCCCAGTGGAGTGTGAAGCGTTATTGGATTAATCTGATGAGAAGGAAAATGACTTTGTTTTTGTAAATTGCGTTTACGCACTCAGCTCTATACTCCATCTACTGTAGAGAAACTGTAGCAATCGTTGTGTAACATAAAATCAATGAATTCTTTCCTAAACGATTAACTAGTTACTGAACTCTCACAGTGGTGAGGATTTTTTCTAGAAATCTGCTGCATCACTTTCCTTATTCTCATGTAGATAGAGTATTTTTCTAGATCTTCGAATGGAAGGTGTAAGAAGTAACTACGGAATATTACATTTTTTTTTTAATCCATGGGATGCTGTCCGTGTTTTGTTATGAAAATATAACGGAAAATCAGCAGGTTCAATAAGAGTGAAGGGATAAACAATACGGTTATGTACCTTGAAGTAATAGAGCGGCGACTCATCGTATTCTTATGCGGAAGTTTGAATTGCCAGTAAGTTTGAGCGGGATTTCAAGGAAATATAATTTTAATTAGGATCGGCTTATTATCATTTCCTCCATTAATAAAGGTGTGCTAATTTTCAATTTGTGCTGAGACAAAAAATATCACAGATTTGACCGAGAAAGGTAAATACTTGCAAGAAATAATTTTTGCTGAGACATAATTATCATGAAAGCGTGAAAAATTGACGATATATAGGAACAGTTGAATGAAATTTATTAGTAGGGCAGATAATAACCCTTTTTGAGCAACATGGTAAATATTTTCCCCACGACAGAAGCATAATCTACTTTTTACTCACTAGAAAATTGTTTGATATCAGTTTCAGAGTCTCGCGAAGGAAGCTGAGATAGTCGTCCAATTATTAACAAATTACCTTCATGTTTAACTTAATATTTTTGATACAGCGCCTGGCGTAACAATACCTCTATTAAAGATCTCAATATCGTATGTGCAATTTCCTCGCGCCTGATTAGCTATTTAGGTCAACGGCTAATCAAATGATAAACTGCGGTTAGAAGTCTTAAAGAAACAGCCAAATTACATGATCCTTTTATTTCAGACACGTATAGGAGTTTGAAATTAATTTGGCAAATATGAAACGGTCGTTTTCCAAGAATTTTGAGCAGCTTTGTAAATTACGAGGACCTTGTCAAGATTCACGTGAAAATTCTTAACACTGCTGCTATCTGGAAACGTAAAATTGGAGGATAAAAGTCGGCTAAGTCAGTTTGAGCGTGAAAGCTGGTTCCAATCAGTGATTGAAGTATGACATGTTACACTTAAGAGAAAATAATCTTAAATCTATGTTCAATATTGTGAGGAGAAATTTACTTATGATGGTCGAAAGAGAATTTAAAATGTTTAATTAAAATTCAGAACCTGAAAAGGAGAGATAGGAAGCACTAACTAACACCCACTCATGAAAATTTATAGGGTTAATAAAATTAATAATTTAGATCACGAGCTTTAGCTCTCCACTACTTTTAATTATCGAATTTTCTTTTAAATTTGCGTTTGGCATAATTAACTTGGTTAATTGTTTCGCGGAGTTTCCAAAGTTCAATATTAACTCCCTAAGTTATTTAATTTGATCGGATTTCCCTTGCTTTAAAAGTCGGCGATGGGGGCAATTAACAAGATAAAAAATTTGAAACTGAATCTGTGGCGTTCGCTGTATTTAAGAGACTTTATGACTGTATGATCCGACGTAATCACTCAGGCGACATAACGTGACACGCTTCTGATGTCTACCAATTTTGTATGACAACGTGGAAGGCAAACAGTGTTTTTTTGCAAAACTTAAGCGTTTTCGGAAGTGCCCTTTAATGGGAAGAATTGGTTGTCAAGCTGTCACCACTTAAATACTGTACCAGCCTATGAAGGAGCAGGAAGGCGAATTACCATTAATAGCAAAATTACGTCTTTAACAGTTTTATTTCAATAAAATTCCATATTTGAATTGGTGTGTAATTGTTAATAACTGCACTGGGAAAGGAAATTTCCTAACGAATTTCTTTAATAATTCTGCTTAAAGCCTTAATTATAACAGCCTTAAGCGTGTCAAATTTATCGACATTACGAGTATTACTGTCGATTCCCCCAAGAGATTAAACTGAAAACCAACTGCCAATGATTCCAAACCTCGGGCGCCAGCTGTTATTATCCTTATTAGAACATCTTGGGGTTATCATATAATTTATCTTATCCTGTGTGCTATCCTTCCACGTGGGGTATCGATTCCGGCAAAAACATTTCCACTTCTAATAATTTTATCCCCGCAAAGGTCCACTGAATTTAGAAATAAAATAATTGCATCGGTTATGTGTAACAAAAACAATAAAACCCGTAATAAGAGTGACAAGATCAACAATTTCGACATTACCCCAAAAAGCTCCAACGCATTTTAAATGTAATTAACTTCTGAAGTAGTCCTCTCCCTGCGAGAAGTCCACTTGACTTAGTGGGGGCTGTTTGGAGAACTGGTGAAATTAAGGGAAGCCGCTACAATTGACAAAAAGGGTTTAAACTGGAATTAATTGGTCGTAGCCCATAGACCTGGCCAATTGTAGCCTAATGAAGGGGGATTTAAGTAGTCAATAACTGGTATCTTGTGCAAACCATGATCAGTGTCTTCCTAGATAGAATCATTCAAATCCTTCCTGCAAATTAAATTTATGTAACTGCATTTCTATAAGAAAAAAGATTTAATTTTAAAAAAGGCAGGGGTTAAAATAATTCAAAAGCTCACCTGTATGTGGGGTTGAAATCGTAGAATTGCTCATGTGACAACGTGCGAGTTGACCCATTTTAGATTTTCAGAAGATTTCATGTCATGACGCTCAGCAAGCATCTTGAAATGTTTAAGTTGTCTGTCTGAAATTTTCAAATATGCAGTAAGAAAACACGAATAAACTTCGGGAAGTGGAGAAATTAAATCAACAATTTTTTCAGAGAAACAGCCCATATAAATTATTAAAAGATAATATAAAATGTTGGAAAAAACCGAAATATTTTAGTGAGTGAACAAGTTCATAATCGCAATGAAAAATTTAATTTAAAACTTTTTATAATTTGAATAGGAGTAATGTGTCGTAATTAGTACGCATGGACGGATATGCATATTTTTCCACTAGACCTATTCAGAAAAATTAAAGTTTTGCGTGTAATTTCCTCAATCACTACGTAAGCCCTTGTGGACTTGTTTTATTATGTTGAAGAGGATTGTTGAAGCTTTTTCCGTTTTTGTAGAGGCAAAGTTCATCAATTCGCTACTCAGTTACAAAATCGCTGGGAAAGGGCCAGTGGCTCACCGGTGGCAAAAAATATGCAATTCATTGCAATCCCTCGGCTTCTCAAGCACACAGTGAGCTTTAGATTTAAACTACCGATGCTCATACTTTTCATACTTAATGTCGGTTTGTCTTTCAGCACGTAATACCTCTTTGACTCCCAGATTTTACTGTCTACTAAATTTGAACAAAAGCGATTGCGGAGATTTTTGCTAAGATGAAGGCTCGGCTGGCGGCCTCGAAGAAGTAGATTTTTGCATATATCCAGCAGCCCCCAACCACCAAACCCTTGTTTCCAACTAAGCTTATGCAACAACTGAAGCACCAGTTAACAGAACCCAAAATCGGTTCCAACTTTTCTCGTTAACGCGAACTTGTATCGTCATTAGTAAAATAGTTATCCATACAACGAGATAGACAATGGCTATAGTATATATTCAAAATTGTTTGTTTTGCAACTATCCATTAAAATCACTTACGGATATTCATAATAACTACAATTCCGCTCTCATATTACAATCCTCGAACGCTTACCAAACGAAAAATAAACTACCCCATTTCCAACAAAATAAATCCAGATTGCACCCCATTTTATGGCATTACTACCTCATAAAGGCAACATTGAAATTAATCCTGGATGGTATTTCGGAATAATTTAGGTTGTAAAACAATTACTACATACCGGACGCATCGGTAATTATTTATAGGGTGGTTCGTTTCAAATAACGTACAAAGCCACTTTATTTATTGTAAATTTTGCTCGGCCACTGACATAAGGACTATCGATTTTAATTGGGTTAATTAAGACTATTGGTCATTTGTTGAGGTTGTGAAGGTTTCTCGCCTGGTCATTCAATATAATTTCCCTGAATGTCCATGATTGATGAAAAATCCCGAGATTTCCTGGATATTGGAAAACTTGATCGTCGAAGCTGTTCCGTTTCAGTATGCGAGTTTCGATAAGTGCCTGCTAAAATTATTTTCGTGTATAGAATATATTTTGTCATATTTAAAGCTTTTTTAAATTATTTTTTTATTTTTTAGTAAATGCATTAGCAGCTCTATACCCAGGGGGCGACATTTTACTTGATTATTCGAGGCCGCGAGAGGTCTGCAATGGGTTAATTTTTGTGCTTGTTCTTTCCACGAAATGAAAAATTTTAACCATTCCTTATGTGGTTTTTTAGCAATCCCTTATTGGCATTTTTATTTTTAGGCAGTGGACTGTCCTGGTCAGCGGTTTTTCTACGTGCTATTTATGAATCCAGCGATCTCATATGGGTTCTATATTGACGGCAGAAAGGCATTTATCTCTAATCGTCATTTTGGCACTAAAAAATCGCAAAAACTAAGCATCAAAATGATGCTGGATCTCGGAACTTTAAAGTATATGGCCAAATGGTTTCCGGCGCTTTATAGAGCTCGTGGAGACGATAAATTTGAGCCATTTTTAAGGCCATCTTCTGACGTCCACTACCTGCTTTAAGAGGAGGGGAGACGCAAAGACGTGTGGCAAACCTTCTTGGTCATCAGTTTTTCTTAAATTTTGGGAAATGATGATTAAAAATTTCCTTCGGAGCTCCGGACTTGCCAAGGCCGGTCCTGATTATTCCGAAACTGTCTGTGTTTAGCTTCCATCCCCAACTAAATCGAAGCTTTTCGAAACTTCCCATATAAACTCTATTATAAATACACTACAGAACCATCTCCTCTAGCGGACCTATTGTCATACTTAAATAATTTCGCTTAAATAACCCCATCAAAATATTAGTTTATTATTATAACACCCTCGAATAATCTTCCTCTATGTTCAATGTTTATTAGGGTTCAGTTTCTGGCCCCAATTTGGCTAATGCGTACATTTGCTTTAAAAGCATAATGTTTTGGAAAGCTTGATCTGGAATGATAGTGCCCTAGTTCCAGTGCAGTGCTGTGGAAGGAATACATAGAGCATTGCGAAAGTTTGCAAATTAAAATTTTTTGGGTCTTTGGTTCCATGGATGAAATTTAGATGTATTTGGACGCAAGACATTCAGTTTCTACAATATTGAAATAAAGATGCAATGAAGAGAAATTACTTTTTATTCATAAAAAATTATCGATGTTATGGTGATTTATCCGGACTTTGGACACAGTCGAGTGAATGCACGCAACTTTTTACGATCTGTGAGTCGAATTTATTTATTATTAACATTAAATGATTCAAAAAGTTTCTACATCAAAATACCTATTTGTAGAACTGTGTTGTCTCTTAACCAAATAGCTAGGAACTTGAAGTAAATTTTACGAGACTTACTGAGACAAGAAAATATTCCAAACTCGAGGATACTTTATGCCTAGGGGTAACAAACTTGCATTCTCCTTAAAACTCAAATATTTGCCCATTCCCGACAGCTTTCCTCGGCAACTTTCCGCCTTTACACTTAAAATGACATTTCCATTAAGAAAAGGATGTCAAAGCTATCATTGCGTGTGTTCGGGCTCGTCTTAAGAACTGTTACCATGGAGGGGATGAAAATCCGGTGAGCTTAAAACGTCTATTTGTTTTTGCCCGCCCTTTTTAAGGGTGTTGTCATCTTATACCGCTCCAGCAATGGCTAAATCGATCAAAACGTTTTCCGTGTTAAATGCGGGGGAAGAGAAAGCCTTTTTATCTTTAGCGCTTTTTTGTTGACGTGCAGGAATAAGTACTTAAATTAGGTGGTGAAATTTGGTTGGGATTTTGGTACGAGTTTCGCTTTCACCGACGTTTAACCATGGAAGTGTTCGGCCTTTGAAGACAAATTTGATCCTCAAAAAGAGAAGATGCCAACCAAGCATGACCCTTAAAATTACATGAGTCTAACAAGCTTCATTACATTTAGTAGAAGTCAAAGGGCCTTCATTTTCTCGATTTGTACGACCGTATTCAAATTATGTCTCCCCTTTTTGCAAGAAGGAAAAAATCTAAAATAAAAATATACTGAATCCAGTTCCATATTATTGTCCTTATTTTTCCTAACGCTAAAAAATGTTTATTTTTATCTTGAATACAAAATATCTAAGGGCATTTCTATATTATTTCCAAGTAGGTACAATCTTTGATCTGTGGTTGCGAACGCAAAGTAATGAGGTTTTTAATATTATGGAAAAATGAAAAGCGCAAATAAATTAAAACCCTCATTAACCATTTCATTTACAAGATTACATTAGATTTTGTTCTCGAATGTACTTTTTATGTCAGGTGTATACAGTCCAGTTATAATTAAGTTATAGTTTAGTGCTCTTTCTATGGGAAGTTATTTGTCGAATAGGGATAAATTGCCCATTATCACATCCCTTTAGCCACTTGCGAATCGCTGACCACGTCCCTTTGGACTTTATATCGTACCCTTTCATGGGGTGGAGAAGTGTATTAGCAGATAGTCAGTATTTCAATACAGAGGTGTAGATGAAAACTGTCACAATATATGTTATTTGAATAAAATTTCATGTTATTTCGCTTTCGCCCTTGAAAAATACAAAAACGTTTTGAACTTTTCTAAATATTATTTCTTCCACCAAGCAGCAAATGTATTTATTTCCCAGGGAACGTTCTTCTCGCTATAATATAAAATCGGCCACCGGAGAGTATTGAGAATGAAGAAAACAGGTGCGAATAACTGGGTTTAAAAATTTCCCTTGGAATACCGATCTGAGATAGCTGAACGGAATGAATCAATAATGTCGAATAACCTAATATTTGGTTTGCATCAAGGCATTATACATTACGGTATTAAATGTAAAGAGTATCTATTAAATTATAGCGCTTCATTCTATTGATCGACGAAGGACACCAGTTATTTAATCAACAGACTTTTTGTGACTTGATATAAATGGATTTCAAGTCGATTTCCATGCTCTCACTTACTATTGGTTCGCTACTTAGAATTTTCCGCAGGATAATGTCTATAATTTAATTTTATAATAAGAATTTTAAAATAATAATGATAAAGTTGAGACGAGTTTCCAACAGGATATTACTACATGTTGTTTTTAGAACATCGTTCTCTACAAATATCTTCGCGAATATTTATTTGAAGAAGATGTATAGGCTCAACTGGGGTAAATGTAAATGACCCTAAAAATGTAAAAAGTCGAGCTTCAGCATTTGAAAAAGGGCGCGAAATCGTTTACTCCACTTCTTTACTCTTCTTTATTTTCTTCTCATGTTCTTACAAATTTTTCACATCGCATTTGCGACTCTGCATTTGTCGATCCACGCTGATTTGGTGTTGTGAGAATTCCTTTTCTTTCGAATCCACATTTCATAAGGTAAGCATACTTTATGAAGTGCAATATGGTTGAGTGTGGGTAAATCATCGTTTTCAAGAATAATTAATTGAAATACACATTTTTTGTCAATTTTTACGAAAATATTTACAATTACCCCAAGGTTTAGTGTTGGTGGGGCAAATGTGAACGTGTGTCCGGGGTAAGTGTAAACAATCATTGGAAGCGTAAAAACACGATCTAATTCACAACGAAAACCGTTTTAATATGCTTAAATGGATCTTAACTTATTACAGCATTTGCGATGTGACGTAATTATATTGAAAAGAGGAAAGGACCCTTATATTCTGCAGAACACCTAGCGCATGCTGTTGAAGTTGTCAACAACCCAAATAAGCCTTATCGCGACGCATGAATCTATCAGAGACTACCAAAAGCTGTTATTTACAAAACAGAATATCGGGAAGGAAAGCTTTCGTGAACGTTGCTAGACCGGGTTGTAGGCCAGTTTTTTCGGTAGAAATAGAAAAAAATTGCAAACTGTTTGATGGCAAGACTGAGAATGAGTCTTCCACATGGCAAAGTATAATTACGGCAATCGGTTGGAGAAGATGTGAAGGCTCAGGCGTCGAAAGCTCCTTCCTGTGATTCATTTAAAAGGCACAAGAATTGTGTATAAATTTTTGTCAGCTGTGCCAGTACAGAAGAGTACCTAAGTAACTCGTTTATTAGTAAGGCTTATCAGGTTGCATCTGTATAAGGAACGATTTACAATAATAATATGCGCAGGTGCAAAGTTACTCATTTACAATTACCCCGACAGGTCAGGGGCAATTGTAAACACCATGTATGCTAGAATAAGTAATTTTTTTTGCAAATATATTGTTTTTATTCAAGAAAACGCATCGCTACCTCAGAGGAAAAGGCATAACTTATTGATATTCTAATTTATAATAAAAAAAGTTATTTAAATACAAAAACCGAATTATAATTCTGAAAGTGGGAAAACTGTTTACAGTTGCCCCAATTGACTCTAATGAACGTTTCTACTACCACAGTGTAAAGTCCTATCTGAAATTAATATGTTTGTGTACTTGGTATTACTTAACGGATTGACAACTGCGATATCTCTTTCCAATGGTAATAAGTTTGCGCCAGGTGATTTCAGCAAGAACTTCGGTACCGGCGATGTTGGTAGGCAGTAACGACTGCGTTTCCTATTTCATCTGTCACCTCATATCTCATGTACCAGAACTTGTTCTGACGAATGGTTCTTAACTGGTGCCGATCTGTGAGCATGATAATAGGCGACCATGAGTGATGGAGTACAAACATTTTTCCAGATATTGTTGGCAATAGAAGCAATTGTTACAAAGATAGTTCCAGGTTGGATATACTGGTTGATTCCTGTGTTAGACCTGAGTAGATTCGTTAATTTCGTCAGGTTGGCGAGACTACTGAATCTTCTCTTGCGCAGGAAGCTTCAGGCATACACTGTTAGGGACTCAAGGTTATTTGTTTTTGAATGTAGTTTATTTTATTAACTTACTTGCACACACAAGTTATGTCCATATACCTCGACACTTATTCTAAGAATACCATCTGGGTGCCAGACCACAGTGCTCATCAGGCCATATCCAAGAATTCCTTATGGCTGGGAAATATGCTACTAGTCAAAAGAAGCTTTCTCAGTGGGACTATTGCTGCGATCTGCAGTTCGGTGGGCCTGCAATATTACCAGAAAAGCGACTCGTATGGATATTCACCAGATGGCAACGATTTATGGCATCCGGCGCGGCCATAGCCCGCAAGGGCTCTTGGTAGTGGTGCGCCCCTGGTTGGAGCTCCTCGGTTTTAGCACTTAAGGGATAAGCGAAGTAATTTTGCTCTCTCTTTTTTTCTTCCCTTCGTCTTGGAACGGTGTCGGTGTCGGATATGTGATCAAAATCATAGTTCGTAACCAGCCCAACTAAGCAATCTCCCTCTTCATAGTTAGACCAACAAATTTTTGTCATTATTAAAATAAGTAAAATTTAATACAGTCCATTCACGTTGTACATGTCGTTTTCATGGTTTCGTTCGTCGAAGGGACCCTTCAACGTATACATGCATAGCAGGCAATTTGATGACATTTGCTTTTTTCATTTAGTCAATCAAAGAAATGCCGAGAAAGTAAAATTATTTTTTAATTTAAAAAGTTTCAATGTAAATAATTTTATTGCTTCTTTTTTACATTTAACACGTGCACTATTAAATGGTTAATAATTGTTCGCTACGCTCACGAACTAAATTGTCTCGAGTAATATTATTTGTTTTCTTTCAAATTTATACATTATGTGGACTGTTTACCTCCTGAGAAGCATAGTCGTAGAATATTTATTACGACTGGCATTATGTCATTTAAACGGATTTTCAACTGAATGAGGATGTATTTTTTGCTAGAAACAGTTCGATTTTGCAATTTTTAGCACTAACGCAAAAGTAGGCACAACGAATATGAAGAAGTCATAAAAATTGATCCAGCAAAGGGGATTTGCTTGCACATTACAATTTTGTAACCTTGTTAATTACTTCATATTTATTGTACCTACGCATGCGCAAATATTAAAAGAAATATATTTGAACGAGTTTTTACATAAATGCTCCAAACATCCTAAACTGTGTAAAATTCAGGGGAACCAAAGGTTCGTCGGAGACGCGGAATAGGTTACAACTAGATCCAAAATCCACGAAGCCTCGAAGAGTCTTCCTCTTGATGCCAATGCCTTTGAAGTGTTTGGCAGTAGTCTGAGTCTTATAAGACTCTTTCTTTCGTGCTCTGATTCTGCGGCTTTGGTGGCTATCGTGCTCTACTGTCCGCAGCCCGGTGTCCTGTGCGCTGGCAATTAAAACATTTCTGGGCCCTGCAGTCCCTGGATTTATGCCCCTCCTTCTTGCAGTTGAAACACGTAATTTTACCCTTAGCCTTAAAGGTGGGACGGTTTGGAAGACGTTTTCCTTTCGACATCTTGTTTGTCTTAAGTGACATCGACGTGCGAAAGCTTGGGGAACTCGTTTCCGAGTCATCGCAAGATCTCGAGAAGTCCAATAAAGCCTCGCAAGTCGAGTAATCACTTGCCCTAGGAACGGTGTTTACAGTTGAATCTGGTATTCCCCCTAAAATACATGGTACCGCATCAGGGCCGTACACACACAAACAAGCAGGGACACTTTCTCGTAATAATAAGTAAGGTATGACTCGTCATGACGTTTGATACACCGTGTCATTTCCATCATCCTCTCGAACAAGTCGCGTCTAGGCGGGAAAGCTTTTTCCACCTTCCATTGTTCCCACTTAAAGTTTATGGTGGGCAATCCTTGATACCTTGTCTTCGCGAGCCCGTCCAATTTTGCAATAGCATCAGATGAAGTCGCCTCGTCGTTCCAACTGTAGAGGCTCTTCGTTTCCTCTATTCTTTCGCATCATACAACTGATTGTTTGCAATCCTCCGGGTCAAGAGGTGGTACGATGCCATTTTGTAAATCCGAATAGTTCCTGGGGTTATTATTCGTATTGGTGGTTCTTGTCTCAATATCCCTCAAGAATTCTCTCATTACGTCCACAAAGCTTCATTGATCGCTGCTAGCGTCCATTGGTGTCGGAGCCCTGGCGCTAATACTCGGAGTAGAGTTTGTATGATCCGAATTGGACCTTTGTTGTTGCGAGCGCTTCCCTCTTCGGATGATTTAGTTTTTATTGTTGGCCATTCCGAAGTCTGGTGCTCCCAAATCGCACAAGTTAGGATGTAAAAGAATGTACAAAAGAAAGCTATTTCCTGAAGTCACTTAACCACACTACACTCCACTACCAATGCCCGAACTAATAGCTTTGCCACTGTTAGAGTCTTCGAAGAGAAGTTTTCTCGGTTAGAAGAGGGTTCCAAACGGTGAAAAGACTTAGCGCGAACTCACTCGGGAGATCTTTACTGGACGATGAGCAAGGTTCTCGGATCCGCCCCTTTTTTTTCTTTAGTTGATCAATCGGGACAAGTTTGGATCATTTTCCATGAATCCGGGATTCTTGATAAATTAGCGAGTGTCCTTAGACCCCATGTCAAAAACCCTGTCGTTTATCTATTAGATTCATTACCAGGACCGTGGCGGGAGTGCCATGTAATTTATTACGCAGCTATAGGCTCATTCGCTGTCGGGTCTGCCCAGATGTACTGGCCGTACAAAAAGGCAATAGTCGAAAAACGGACATATATTTGTCTTCGAAAGAAGTGTTTTCAAATGTCCATCACGGATATGGTCTGGGGTATTGTTCGTCTAGAACCTCTATTAATTTCACCTCTTTCTTGGAATGGTTGTCTTAAATGGTATTAGGACTGGCTACTGTACGTCACACCACGATTCAGTTTGTCCAGAAACCCCCAATTAGGGTCAGCTCTCTCTTTTTCATGGATGCCTTTATTAAGTTTTTGCCTCGTTATCTGTAACCCAACTCTCCTTGGATTTGATTAGATTTATGGGTTCCACATTGGTCCTCTCTTTACCCTCATTTATTCGAGACGTTTAGCCTCATAATGTGATTAAATTTAAGATGGTTTTGTTACGAGTTCCATATTGGGATCCGATCCCGAAATTTGCTGCGATTTATAACGCATGTCCACTGTGTGTGATGAATTGACTGTTTGACCCTACACCTGAATGTAAAATTCAGGGGAACTAAAAGTTTGATACTTGGTCAGGTTTGGTTACCTTGCAGGAAATAATCTTTCTTCGGATCATCGCAATGCATTTTCATCCACAGCAGCATGGTGTCCCGTAGGTATAGGTAACACATGAAAAGTACAATCCACAATTACCGTACTGCAAGGCAGCACGAAATGAGGTGTACTCACCGGTGGTTGTGGGGCCTCCTACTCTAACCGCGGCTACCTTGTTTAGATATGTTGGACATCCTCGCTCTAATACCTCACATCCGATCCAAGCGTTTATGTATAGTAATAATAATGTCTTCGACAACTAGCTAGTGCCCCCCTAAAATAAGTATGGGCTCCTGCGGACTCGCACCTGTGGCCAACAAGTAGAATCCCAACGGAAACAGTAGGGGATTACCTTTCGTTGGTGATCTCCAACCTATCCGTGTCGTTCAGGCCGCATGTGACACCTTCAAGTTACAAGACACGACACTCGAAGGAACGGCGCCCGCACCTTGATCAACAGGCAAGTGCGAAGGATTTTGATAATATCACATTATGGCCATAAATACACAGTTATACACCAAGTGTGTATTCTCATTAATAAACAACGAGCCTGAGCGAACAACGTATCTGCTCCTGGTTGCCACTGTTCCTACACACCAGACTTCTTGGTAGAGAAGAACCCTTCAGTAATTCAGGATTTACATGGTTATCACAGAACAATACAATACTTTCATGTGCTACCACCCGTCCGGGAGTGCTTTAGTAGCCAGGAACTACTACCCGTTCTCCCGCACAGGGTTCGCCATCTTTGGCACCACCGTAAAAGAACTATTAGGGAAATTTAGCATGTTTTGGCTTCCTAAAAGAAAGGCGGTTGAGTTTTAGTTGCTTTACAACCGATAGTACTAGATAAATATACGTCATCTGTTACCGATGACGTAAATGTCGTACACATATATTTATGTACGTAATAACCTGACCTAACTTGAATTATCGACAGTTCGTTCATCAGAATGATAATAGAAAGAAGTTTCAAGGACCCTAAGCATGAACGAAATTATATAATTTCTATCGGAAAAGCTCTCGTTCTAAAGAGCCACAAAAATTTTCACAAGCCGTCTATTTCCGCCTCTAATACAGAGTAGGGCAGAGCAATTTGCTAATTAAAAATTCAATTAAAAAAAGAGAGTAATGCACATATATGAACAATTAATTCTTTGAACAGCGTCAAGTTCAATATTTAAATTTTATGTTTAAACAATTTGAAAGATGATATCAGGCAGGTGACGTCTATTATTCTCAATACACTGCGTTAATCGAACTCGGAAGTTTCGTTTAATTCTTTCCAGCATATTGACGGGTATGTTCACGACAGCTTGACGAATGTTGTTCTTGAAGTTCGCCAGGGTCCTAGTACGATCGTTATAAATAAGTGATTTCACAGCCCCATTAAAAATAGTCGCAAGGGTCTAACTCAAGCGGCCGTGCTGGTCAGTGTAGATGGTCCCTCAAGGAGATGAGGTGTCCCAGGAAGTGTTGCCGGAAAATAGTTATTGATAAACGTGGCCTATGTGCCGTGCTGGATCCGTACATCTCGCACATCCATATCGTTGAGTGTTGCCAAGAAAAAATCCTGGAATATAGACATAACGGTCAAAAGTCCAACCATGAACTAATTATTCGAAATCGCGATAATTCGTACCAGTTAAATGTTCTCTATGAAGGGGACGCCGATGAAGTTGTCTGGAGTTGTGAGGTGTCGAATAGCGCACGTACCGCTTATTAATAGATCCCGAAAGACGAAAAGTAAAGTGATAGAAAAGTATGCTTCGACGCGAAGGCATGCTGTACCTTCTTCCACTCCATAATTTAACTAAACCAAGAAAAGCTAGAAATTTACTCCCTACCTTCTCGAATGTACCTCCTTTCACCCTTGTTGGAGCGCCCATCGCTTCAAGGCGCTAAATTGAAATAAGCAAGGTAGAGCACCTTGCTTATTTCAGGCAGAGCGCCCCACCTTGAACACGGATTTGTAAGTCTATGTTTGGTAATATATGGTTAAAATGAAGGCCAAATGGACTAATGCATCTATCATCCAGATATGTACGGAGTATCTCAGAAATATGAGATCAAACTTTTAGGCAACGATAGAAGACCCCTGAATATAAGAATTCGTGTCCGAAAATGTCTCCTTAAGGTGCTTAAAGCCTTATGACACTTTAAGGCAATTATGTGCAAAACTGTTTTTATCGCGTTTGCTTTTAATCATTATTAATAATTGTTCAAACCATCGTGTTAGAATTTCGTACTACTTGTTTGGACATCGTACATATTTTCTGCGGACTTGGTTAAAAATTTGTAATCGCGTTGAATGACTTCAAATGCAACAGTGATTCATGCAATGAGGTCTTGCCGTGTTTCCACTGTCGTTTCATAAATCGGATACTTCACATGTCCCCACAGAAAGAAATCTGAAGGCGTTAAATCGGGCGAGCTAGGAGGCCACGGAGCTGGACCAACTCTGCCGATCCAACGTTGTCCGCATTGCCGTGCAGCAGGTTTTGCATTGAAATTGTGCCGGATGATATCTGGCAGTTCTTGATTGGTGTAGTGTTTCCATAAAGACCGACTAATCTGCAAACTTGAAAAACAATTCTAAATTATCGATTGAATGGGTCGCACTACCGATTAAGGATTTCTGTTATCAGTCTTGGCTAAGATGAACGATTAGCAAGAGGTACTTAGTAAGTGCGTTCAAGTTCAAGGATACCATTTTGAATGATATCTGAAGAGTTATTTTGTACAAACAAATTAAAACGAAACGTATTACAACTCGATAAATTCTCGTTTTTGCATATATGTAACCGTCTTAAAGCGTTATAAGGCCGTAGTGCCTTAGAGAGATAATTGCGGACAGGGGTTGTTATGCTCAGATGCCTTATATTGTTGCACTGAACAATCTCTAGAAATTTCATACCGGAGTTCTGAAACAACGCGGATTTCTGCAGGAAATTACCTGCTACAGACAAGTAACCCGAGAAAACTAGCCTCGATGTTGGGTCGACTCACATATCCGCTCTCACTGATAGTTGCAAAATAGTATCAATAACAATTTTCTCTTTACAAAAATGTTCATTATCCCGTTACTGGACTATTATTGCTGTCCTCGCTAAAGCCTAAAATTTGTTTTGCTGACCGTCCAAACAAATAACAGGACAAGTTGTGGCAGTTCGAGAGACGAAAAACATAGAATAATAACACTAATATTTACACCTCGCTTATGCCGGACAATAAATAAAAGCCCTAATTTATTGGAGTTAAATAAACAATAGGAACTTTTGTACGAACGTTAAAGTTTAAACGTTTCGAAATAATTGGTCGATTCGGTCTCGCGTTCGTTTCCCCCTTTGTCGGAAAACAATACGGATTTTAAAAGCTTTTTATGCGTTCGTTCGAAACGACCTATTTGGTTCCTGGCTTGAAATTTATCGGAGATTCATAAAGCCATTATTAATTGGACTAATGTTTGGGAAATACAGAGGTCATTAGTCAAAACTCTGGGGTCGGGAGAGGAATTGATTGGGGCGATGAATCACTGTTGGATCGGGAGAAGGGGCATTAAATACAACCTAATTCGTAATAAATAATATTAAAATGAACCCACATTCTCCGCTCAGTCAAAACCCTAATCGGATCACGTCTCCAGACGGCACGCTATAACACCAAAGACATTAACATCTGATCATCAATATTCCAACATTTCCAGCTCTCGGTACCTTTAACCTCATTCCCTTTACGATAAACGCAGTATAATTTATTTTAATGTACACTTATATATGTTATTCCAAGAGGATATAATTCTCAATAATGGCCCTTAAGATGGGTAAACAAGATTTCCTAAGTGGATTATTACGCCATGAATGGGTATTTGTGTATGCTTATCAGGTAGGAATAATACCCTTAGCTTCAGGGAGAAGGTGTTTGGTTTCAGCTCCCAGGGATTTATATCTGTGATCACATTTTTAGGCAATATTAAATTTACTGTAGTCAGGGAGAACTTCTTTAGGAGTTGTATTTGCCTTGATGGCCCTTCAGCTATTCGTCGACGAAAATAATATATTGTGATATATGGCATGACTCTTCCATGATAAAATGATATTTACCGTTGATACGATGTAAGAGCAGAATACAAAATGGAAAAAGGGCTTATATATTACCTACATTTCACTACAAAAGGAGCCAGACAGCTCCTTGAGAATATTTTAACTTTGATGTCAAATTGATTGTGAAATATCATGCAAGTAGACGAATTTGTCTTGTGTAATGTGTAATTTCAGCAATCTATGTAATGTCCACAGCAGCATGGGTCTCCTAATGATTATTAATTTAGTTAATGCCCAGCTTGGAACTTCCAAGCTTTTGTTACACGACAAACTTTTAATGAAAGTATATTGCCATAAGTTTCGAAGACATAAGCCCCCAACTGAGTCATCGGTGCGAGGTATTTAGCCCGACCTTATTGTTTAGGTATGAGGTCGCAGTTGGAGGCTTGGCACACAATATACTTTATGACTATCGGTTGTAGCTAACCGTAAATTTTGTTTAGGCCGGCTTAGTGTAACGTTACCGAGGCGGTTAACTTTATAATTACCATGCAGCAAGAAAACAATGCGAGAAGAATTAAGTTAGTGTATAAATTTCAGGCCTTTCGCACTCCACTAGCTTGGAGACAAAAGACCGGTGGCACAGGACGGATTTTAATGTTAATCCTGCTTTGGTGAGGGGATCCGAGTAGTTGCTTTTGTAATTATTTTCTTGTCAAAGTTATTTGTAAGGCATCGCTGTTGAATAAATCCTTTATTTTTTATTTTTCAGTCCGAAATCGTGTTAAAAAAACAGAGAATTTCAATGCTTTAGATGAATATTGACTAGATGTATCGGGGGCGGGGTGTAAGGTTACGCCTGGCACACCCGGTGTTTCCCAATTTTTTTTTTAGTCACGTTTTACAATCGCAACTTCAATAGATTTTGCGAGAAAACCGTCTATTTTTCTCACTAAAATACGGAACATTAATAGTTGTTTGTGCAAAAGTGGATACGTAGTACAAGCGAGTCCGTAGCTAATGTGAAACTAATTTTTGCTATGCCAATTAAGTTTTGCGCTCCTGTAGATAACAATAAATAGTTATTGTCAACTGTTAGATTTCAGATATTAGTGTTTTCAGTTTTATTGACGTCAACATTGGTTATGATGCGGCGGATGCTGCTTCGTGTTTCTGCGAAGAGGTCCTCTGTTAACCATAAAGACTTCAAAGGAAGTTACGTCGATGCGCACTAACATGAGGGCGACGTCAGAAAATGGTTCCGAGATAAAAAAAAGAAGCGTCCTTGACCGGAAAACATCTGTTATATACCTTCTCATCCTCAAATCCAGCATCTGCCATGTACCTTATTATCCCAGACGAAATGAACCTTTCCCAATAACATGGGGTCATCATAGGAATAATTTAGAGCAATTGGACCGTCACCAGACAGCTCTTTCATCTATACATGAACAATTAACTGCGACCAAAGTCTCAAGTCCCCGGGCGTTGCAGTGTAATTTAGATAAGTTGTCCTGCACACATATAAGTAGCTTTCGGCCCCTAAACGAACTATTATGATTTTTTCCTCAGGCAGATTGCATAGTGCCAGAAGCTCTTAAGTTCCCTCAAAATGGTCCAGAGTAAAAGTATAGAACCTCAATAATAAAATAAAGAGTTGTTAGTGAGTTAACGAGTCGTCTCAATCCAGACAAATCTACATCGTGGTGTCGACCACATGTAAAATACCGGGTGGTGTCACAACACATCTTTCACGTGTACGAGACGATACATGAGAATACCCAGTTGAGATGAGAAAACTTTCCAATTTGTCTTATCTCAGTTGACTTTTCTATTAAATGATTAAACGATTACTTGCAAAGTTATGAAGGAAGATTGCAATATATCTTGCGTGTTAGTGACGTAATGTCCCTTAGGTCAGTCGGTCCTAGTGCCTGAGCATTCCGGAATGTTCACCAAATTCCTATGATATTTATTTTCAAAAGTTATATTCGAACTTACGCTGCCATTATGCTAATGCTGATAATTTGATATACACGGAAAACCAAAAGTTCCGCATATGTTTCATGAAATCGTTGGAATATGGCAAATGTTTTTTGTTATGCATTTTTTCACGTAACAAATTTGAATAGGGAGCCATCCATGTAATAGATAAACGCTTGTTCGCACTTGTTCGTTTTGTTCTTACGAAACTCAAATTCAACGATCATTGAAATATTTTCGGCATGAGGCAATTAGAGTGGGCTCCTAGACCGCCGGACATGACCCCTATGGACTCTGTTATGGGGTTATTTGAATTATAAGGTATATTTACCTACACCAAACAATACTGAAGAGTTAAGAAAAACACTGGCTCAAGAAGCACAACAAATACCTCTTCGACTGTTAAAAAAGCTTTTGATGAATTTGCATTGCGGCTTGCCCACTGTCGGGTTAGTCCCGGATAGAGTTAGGTCAACGAGGCACAGTTCGAATATTTAATATCCTGCGTGACATAAAAAAGAGAATGCCCCGTAAAAATTGTTTTATTTAAATAATTTTTAATACGCATATTTTTACGCTAAAATAAATACTTCATTAAAAAATTTAACATATTTAATTGGTAAAAGCCAAAAAAAACAATAATAATTTGTCAATCCTCCGCGGTGTCTTAGACATTCGTGTGCCCGTCTAGACACGGATCTAATGAGGTGATTGACATCTTCTTGAGGATCTTATTCCAGGCTAACTGAACGGCATGATATAGCGCCGTTAGGATTTGTGGGAGATAGAGGGTAAATTATGCAACTTTCTACCTACAATATCCCATGCATGTTTAATCGATGAAAGATCTGGAGATTGAGGTGGTCAAGATAGCAAATTGAATGTATTTCGTTAAAAGGAGTTCATAACCTTTCAAGCTGTGTGTGGTGGTGCATTGTCTTGCTGGAAACCTGGATTACCAAGAGTTTCCAGATGAGACATGGAATGAAGTTGCAAGACTTTTTGGATGTATCGTTGGGCTGTCAAACTGCCTCTAATGAAAAGTAAAGATGACCTACGAATATATGCAATAGCACCCCGAACTATTACCTCAACGGTGCTATAGTCATGCCTCTCTATTGTAAACTGAGAATCCCGTCTTTCACCTCATCTTCTTCTTACTCTTATCCGAACATCGTGCATACCGCAACAGAATCTGGATTCGTCACTAAATACGTTATTATTCTATTCCAGATTCCAATGTATCCGTTTTCTGCATCACTGCAGTCGATTTTGACGATGATTTAAGGTTTGAGGTGATGGCGACAGTAGGAAATCAGTCCAAAACTCCTTATCCGGCGATAAATGGTTCGAATCCTAATGGGCCTTCCATGCTCAGCAAACCACTGATCCGCCGGCGTTCTCGACGGACGAACCCCTCTCTAAGGGCCATAATTTGAAAGTGGCGATCTTGGTTTTCGGTAGTTCTTCGGGATCGTTCAGTACTTCTCCTTCTGCCTGTTCGCTCTTCGTGGAAACATACCTGACAACACCTCACTATAGTGTTTACACTACGGTTCAGTCTAGTGGCGATTTCCCGAAATGACCGACCAGCTTCTCGTAGACTCACTGTTCGGCCTCTCTCAAGCTCGCTCAGTTAATGAAAATTTCGCTGCGTTCTGCATTTAGGCTTATTTAATGAACTAAAAGCACTTTCTGAGCACGTCATACACCCTATAAATGAATTTTTTCGATCATATTGCTGATATTTTATTGCAATTTTTTTAGCAAAAAAAAACGAAAATTCCTGATAACTCGTAAATACATTTATAGATATTGCTGAAAATTTAATCATTTTTTGTTTTTTCATATACAAATATGCATACCAAAAATTATTTAAATAAAGCAATTTTTACGGCGTGTTCTCTTTTCCATGTCGCGCAGTGTACATCAGGTTATACTAATTCATATTGTTGTTTTTCCAGTTATTAATGGCTCCGTTGCTAGTTCTAATTTTTGCAATTTTTTCGAAAAATTTTGAATTTAGAGATGGAGTTACATGAAATGTTTTCAAAATTTCAGAAAGGACTCAGAAACCTCATGATATATGAGGAATTTCGTTGGCAAAAAGTTTTGAAGCACAATTATCCACTACACGGGCAATGCTGCAAACAAGTGTGTTACGTCAAAAATTGCACAACACAAGCAATATTGAACCTCTTCCAGCATTTTCATGAAAAATATTTCGTTCAATTTTTAACGAATTTATGCGGGACTTTTGGTCCTCTACGTATAACAAGCGCTTTCCAAATACTCTCCTAAATAACCTCTTAAAATATCTAATACCACGCCAGCTCATTTCTCTTTAAACTTATTGTAAAAGACATTTCCTGAAAGAACCCTATTTACAACAGGAGCTTCAGTTTGATGAATAGCAACCCCGTACACCTATCAGCAAGAAAAATAGACGGGCTTAGAAACCTGAAAGGTATTTATTTGATATTTCATTAGATTAAGTGCCGCTTGGCGAATCCGCCTTGAGTTCGTTTCAAATGTAAGGATTTTAATAGGTTTATGGTTTTAGAGTGTTTCTTGCTTCTGGGGAAGTGTTATCGAGATATTCCTTTCCGCCATTCATTCATTGGAGGATCCGTTTCACGTTAAGATTTCTTTTTAATCTGAAAAAAACTGGAGTTATTTAAAAGTCCCTGTAAAGGATTGAATTTGTGAGCTGCAGTTTAGACACTTTTATGTATGGAGCATAAATTTGCAAAGCCGATGGAAAAATCCTTTCTAGGCAATTTACATTGGATATATCCCAGGATGAAAACAATTACCCAAATCGATTACCAGGTAATTTATGGCTCAGTTATTTCTTTATTTGCAGCCTCTTTCCGCAAAATTTACGCAGAGAGATCGCAATTTGAATAATAAAGAATCCTCGAATTGAATCGAGCGAAATTTATATTTACAAATAAATTACAGGTTAAGTTATGGCTGGTAATTTCGTAACTTTTCAGGAACATCCCTCGACGAAATCCAGCTATTTAATTAAAAGTTAGTGTCTCGTGTATATTGCAAGACTCATTCTAAGGTGTTCGCAACGATCGTATAAACGTAATAAGGGAATTTCAAAAACCTTTCAGAGAACCGATATATCAAAATAGCTAGAGGGTCGTAATCTTTTTGAAGCCCTTCGAGCTTATACGAGGGGGAAAATCCTTTCAAACAAATTTATTGACCAAATTAATATCCTTACTTCCACAAAAGTGACCCTTCCTTAGGGACATGATATCACATCCTGGATGTGGGTAAAGTCCAACACAAACACTTAAAATCGCCAATAAAAATGGCTCCGGGGGTTTCCTCGTTGCTGTTTTCTGTTACTGTTGCTCTGCACCCGCACGAATGCTCCCGTTAAAATCTTTTGTCATGTGAAAAATTCACAGTTTTTCTCTCATTGCGGGTTCCGCAATTGGGCTTCTGCGGGTTTTTAATGAAGTTTGACGTATTCGTATTCAAATCGCTCAAGTTTAAACGAGCTCCTAAGCGGGAAAATTCCGTAAATTTGTTTTGGAAAATACCCAGTCTACGTTTTCATCGTACTAGGAGGTTGAGAAACTAAACGAACAGAGCAAGCAATTACCAGAAGCCAATTACTACAATTCCCAATATATAAAATAAAGTCAATTTGTACCATCTGCACCACTGCTTTTATACGATTTTGAGATCGAAGAAATCCATTTTCCCCTTTTTCTATGGGAAACAATAGTCATTTCCAAGTTGTCAGGTTCAGACTTTAAATTAATTGAAAAGAAATATGCCTCATTAAACAGTGAGCTCGTTTTTCAGCTAAAGTATATATACTTTTCAGATGTAGATATATTTTCCAAATTGCCGGAGAAAAATGACAAACAGAGGGGAAATCTTCTAAAAGTATTCCCATTTTTTAAACGAAAACCCTCGGAAAGAGGAGCTCAAAAGGCTTCTTCGCTGGATAAACAAAGCGAAGTTAATGAAATGATTTTAATGGGTCTCGTTTCTGCCGGCTGACAAAAAGCAGCTAATTGCTTAAAATAGATGACGTCCCTTGATATTGCAGCACTTTAGTGCTCAAAAAATCCGCAGGATACGATAACACAGTTAAATTGCCAACTTTTCGGTGGCAAAGCCTTTGTTCGAGACCGACTTACCAACTCGAATATGCAAAACCCTTTTCATTTAAACTGACCCATTGTACGGAAGTGTCAATGGCAATCTAAAGGTTATGGACAATCTGGGGTGTACAAGCTGTACAACGGAACAATCGACATTCGGACTAAAACTGGGACGATGTCTCTGATCGGTCCAAGAGGTCGAGACATGACAAGGATCTGTTTGTATGGAAATGGGTCAAAACAAATGACATTCGCCAAACGGGCATAGATTATTTCGATTGAGAGGACTGAATGGCCGATACATGTCGTCCGAACAAAGCTTTCGGCCGATTTAGGAATTTCGGGGACGGTTTTGTCCCTGTTTTTGGAAGATTGTTTACTGGCAAAGGGTAAGTCGATCCCATCGGTGCGAATAGGATTTGGGCTTATCTGCGGCATGATATGGATCACTTTAAAGGGGACTGCTGAAAAACCTTTACCTAAACAGATTTTCCATTCGCCATCGCGTAAAAGTTTATGCCACTTGGCGATTTTCCTTGCAAATGAGACGGGAAAAATAAATTTACGAACGAAAAAGGAATTTGAAAATACTACATTGTCGCTCGACATAGTATCGTCCTGGATCCCATCGATAATGTACTGTATGACTACTTCGTCTTCTAGCGTCGCTCGACTGCCTATCTCTCGCATGACTAATACGTATTCCTGTGGAGTCTCGAAATAACTCTTCTTTCGAGACATCAGCAGCTTATGAACCTGGGCACTGCAAGTTTTTACTTCAAGTTCAGCGGCAAGTTTCCTTTTAGGAGTATTTCAGGACTTGATGTGATACCCATTTCCGACTGAACAAATAGCTTTGCTAGTCCTGTTCGCAATTCCTTAGCAAATATGAGTTTCCGAAGATCGTTCCAGCCGGTAACTTGAGCGATTTCTTCAAAGTCTAGAATCCATTTCTCTATTGGGTAGTCGTCTTTACCTTCAAACAGCCTGATGCTGTCCTCTACATCACGGAAAGTTAAAGCAAAGGAATTATTTGTCCCTGCTTTTGATTTTCTACGGGCTTGAACTCGAGCTAGTTTTTCTCTGTCAGTGTCGTCTTCACTTTCGGATTCGTCTGTGCCTCTTTGATGCTCAGCAACTTCGTTTTCTGTTTCACCATACTCCTGCCCATCGATACTATCGTCATTTACCGATAAGTCATTCAGGAAAGTACTTATCCGATCCAAAACGTCATCGTGTGTTTCTACGTAATCCAAGTTTAAAATATGGCAACGCGCCGTCAAATTGCTCAACTTTAAGGGCTCTTTAATCTCGATTAGTTAGGCTTCATATTCGTCTGATTCTCTGTTCAAGTTAGAGCCGGAAAATTTCCTCAGACTTCTTTTAGTTGTTGTACTACCGACCTGTGTGGGGTTTCACCCACTAAAAATCCCGGTGTTTGCAAAGGATTTCGAGCCAGTGTCCGAATCCTCTATCGCGCTTTTTGGGCTGCTTTTTTATGTTTTGGCATCAGATAACAGACTCAACCGGTGTCATCGCTTTCTACTCTGAATAGAATCTCCTCCTCTTCAGGAAGGTCTTATAAATACTAAACTCTCTCGCAGCGCATCTTGGGCATACCCTAAGTGGGGTACCATCGACACCACACATCCTACCCGCCGCATTGGACCATGGTGCCGCAGCTGATAAGAACTCCTTTGTCGGCGATTTCGTCCTACAACATTAGGGCCGACAAAGCTTATCGATGATAATGACCATGCCGATAAAGTAACTCGGTGGGAATTCTCATGCACCAATCTAAGTCTACAATGGACGCGCCAAAGGGGTACATCATCTCCTTAACAATAACATAGCCCTAACTGTGTTTGCAACCTACACCCGTTCCGATAGAGTCTCGGCCTGATCAGAATACGCAATACAATAAAATTAAAAACTATCTACAGGGTGGTTGATTTGACTAGGGACTGGATCCTACAATTATATTCGCAAATAGATTTTCTACAGTTAGTTTCGGTCCTTTTCTATAGATTTAGCATCACGAGAATCATTTTGAATGCGGCTATTATAGATATTTTTGGAAATTTGTACAGGGTGGCACACCGAAGAGTTTCCACTCAGGTGTTTTTTCTTGTAATCGAACGAATGAAAATATGTTCGGACATGTAAATCTTAGTTTTCAGTGAGACATGTTTTCCACATATTTGTTTCCTCCCTGTTCCAACCTCTACGAAGTGGTCGCTGTCATTCTTTAATGGAAAGGGTCAACGACTGATATCTTATTTTAAAGACAACTAATTTCCCTTTGTTTCGTAACTTCCTGGGTATTATTGGGTCGATAAAAAAAAAAAGGTAACCATTATCAACTTGATATTTTCTTAAAGGCACTATCTTGGATTTTGACATTTTCGATTGTAGCTCTCTTCTCTGATTACGTTGATATATCATATGTTCAGGCTCCTTATTGAAATTTCGTACAAATCCTATTTCTGTCAGTAGTGTGTTTAAAATGAAATCGCAATCCTAGTTAACTTTCTATATCTCGAGGGAACTGTTGCTCTGATTTCTTAAAATCAATCCTTCATCCTTACAATGTATGTTTCTGATTCGACATGAGTATTATTTTTCTGAAATAATGTATAAATGTAAAATATATTTCATAAGCATCTCTACATTTATATACATTATGGAATCTTTCCCCGAGAAAAAATCTCCATCTTCCTAAGCTATGAGTAAGAAATATCTATCTACTGGCTACGCATAGCAAAAACATAAATCAAACCGATGCAACATGCATGCTCAATACCGAATTCTGAACATTTTCGTATCAGGGCATTAAACCACGGAAACACCGGAAATTCATACCGGAAGGATCCAAGAACATTCTTTTCATACATAATTTCTCCTGGGTTGCATCCTTTGCATACACATCTAGTTTAATGAGCTATGCGATGCAAGCTCCTACTGCTTTGCATTGAGAGGGAAAACTAGCTTAGTTTTATCTACTCAGGTTAGTATAAGAACCTCTAGTTAGGACTAGCAATTTAACTTTTTAACGTTTTATTCAAAATACGTGGATAGCAATATAAATAGTTTTCTAATGGTTTTTAATTAATAGCTTCCGCCTATCAAATTTCTTGCAAGCCATGAATTTAAAACTTTCATGAATTTTGTAGAAAATAGAACCTAAAAGGGCAAAAATACTCAATAAAACTCAGGCTACTCCAGTGAGCCGAAAATTCATATTATATGATAACAAAGAAAGATTATGGTTAATACAGTGTTATAAAAATAATTTGACGCACGAGGGCGAACAAAAAGCTTATGGGGGTTAAAAGTTGGACCTTAAATTTGCACTTACAAAGGATTTGCTTTATGAAGGGCTATGATAAAAACGTAATATTATGGCCCAAAAGGGCTAATAGCGATTATTCCTGCATTATGTTAGTAATTTGTGAGAGTTTATTGGTTATAAGCTTCATTAATTAGTGGTATTTTTCGCTCCAGATTGACTGAAAAATGCTCTAAAACTTCTTTTAGCTTTTCTCTAGTTCGGTAAAGATTTTACCGTATCGTACAATACTGCCGATGTTTAACTGCCAAAAATTTTGAAATTTCAAAACTAATAATATTTATATAAATAATTTTGGTGTATTTTTGAAAAACAAACCCCATCCTTTGTTCAACTGTGTGTTTGAGTAGCTCTAGATTTAAAATTTTGATATTAAAGACGACTTATTAAGCTGACAGAACGTTGAATTATAGCTACGTGAGTTCGGAGTATCCTAGCCTCAATTGATCTGAATACTGCGTTAATGTTCCCATTTCATGATTCAATATCCTCAGCGCGATGGTTTGAAAGAAGGACGGAACTGTATATAAAAGCAACGTGCGAAATATGCTTTAAACTTAATTAAATTAATATTAACTTAAACCCGGCCTGACTAACCTTGAACCGGTGCCAACATATACTAACTTGGCAAATGCAAATCGCACCTATATACAGTGTAGTGCTACAAAGACGTTGCACTTCGATATTAAATATTTAAAATGAGAATATGTAGAAACGCTCAAGCCCGTCGATTTTTATTTGAAGGGGGACAGTTTTTAATTGCAATTTCAACTCCTGAAGAGGGATGTCAGTCACCCCCAAAATTTCTAATGGAATCAGGTTTCGAGTGATACCTCATTTTAAGGGTAGTCGTATCCTGATTATAACCTTCAAGTTCAAATTCGCTGCCATTATTCCCGTTGATGGGACAGCTTGTCAAAATCTGCGGGGAAAATTTTTTTATTTTATAATTAATTTAGCGCAATAAGAGCTGTAGACTTCAAAATGAGGGAGGAAAACCTTTAAAAGCCATATATCACGAAATAGTTTCGATGGGGGCGAACTTTACCCCTAATCGTGTAACTCATCAATGCCACCAAATTACTCTCGAAATGTTACGTGAAGGAAGACAAGCTTTGAACATAATTAATTGTATGCATGGAGGTAAATGGTGGTCATTTCCAGCATTCGATAAATTAATCATAAAAGCAATGTGAATACGTGCTTTCATGTACCTACCTATTTTAAAAAATATATATATATATTAAAGAAACGTACCCTTATAAATTTAAGGGGTAAAACCCATCTACGTCAAAACGATTCAGTGACATCTCACTTTTAAAGGTCTTTCCACCTTCACCTGGAGGTCTGCAGCTCTTATTGTGATACATTCGTTATTACCGAAAAGCTGCTTTTCCCAGAGACTTTGACAAACTGTCATATCAACGGAGATAATGGCAGTGACTTGAAGCTTGGAGGTTGTAATCAGGGTACGACTACCGTAAAAGTAAGGTATCACTCGACACCCATTCCCATTATACATTTTAAGGGCAACTGTCATCTCTGTTCAAGGTTTGTAATTGAAGGGTTGAAAGTGCATAACATTTTTTTTCTCCCTGGGAGCAAAATCAAATGGTCTGAGCGTTTTTGCACATTTTCATTTTAAATACTGAAAATTGAAGTGCAAAGTCTCCGTTGAACCATCCCGTATATTAGCCCGGTGTCCGCTCCCGGGCTTCACTTTAAAATATCTATGAGAATAAGCCAGCCGATAAATTTGACAACATGTTGGTAATTTGCCTCTTAATCGAGTAAATCTTTAAATCTGATATTTTTAGTTAAAATTGTGATTATAGGAAAATATTTAATTGCTGCCATTACAATTTAAACCATTTACTCTAACATTTAAATCGAAGTAATGAGTCCCCAAATGGTAATTTGCACGACAGATGCATTTTTCAAATCGTATTTATTTGCTTCACATAACAGTATTAAACACTATCAATTTGTATTGCCAATAAAATTCGTATATCTCCCAAAAAGGGTCAACAATTTTATACAGATAACCAAAAAAACTATTTTTCAGACTTGATCACGATATTTATCATTTTAGAAAACTTTTATTTAATGCGTTGTGGATACTTAATACAGCGTCCAGCGTGGCATGTTGCATGTACCAACTTCATGGGTTTATTAGCAATGACCTCGTCAGCTACATGAGCTGCTCTTGTATAAGTCCTCGCCTACAACCCTCCCATATAATCAAATTATTTACCAAACTTTGTCCCTCCGACACTAAACACAATACCCACTATCAGATAACAATGGTTGCAGAAAGTTAGCAGGAGAACAGAACTTGTTGGCACATGTGTGTAATAATCCGTGTCACAATAAAACTTCCAGTAAAAGTTTTATTTCCCAACGACCTATTTACAACTTCGGACTTAAGTTTCCAAACTTCGGCTCCCACTCTAGTTAACTGTTTATGGCTGGCACACACAGTTAATTACTGTCATAACTTCTGGATATTATGACTTTACGAGTTAATACCTAAGCAAGTAAATACAGATTTCGATTCGTTATATCGTTACAGCCTGGCATTTCAATTAAACTTTCAACTAGGTAGTAATTTGGTATTTGTTTATGCTTTAAGTATTTCGGTTGGTGAAATAATGGATTCCATATGTCCGTACAGTCATTTGCATACCAATGGATAATGGTTTGTCCTAAAATACAGGACCACATGTTGATATAAAGGTCGCTTTAATATTGTGATGAAAGACCGCATACTGATTCAGGGGTTAGTTCTGAATTCGAGCAAATTATTGGTTGCAGAGAGAGAAAGGGGTTAATTTTCAATTGAGGCCCATTCAAAGTTTCAACAACCCCACTGAAGATATGAGGCAGTTTTTAATATCTAATACACCTCCTAAAACCGCAATTCACCGCGATAAATTATTAGGCATTAGCGTCCATTCAACTGGAATTAAAACCAATACGAATCAGTTGGGGGTGTGACGTCTGAATAGAGGACACTAATTAGTGTTACCACCTGATCCACGTTAGTGGTCAACCGACAGTTTAATATTTGACGTTTGAATCATTTGGTTTTAAATGGGTGTTTGGGAGAAAATATTGACATCGTTAGAGCGTATTGTGAGCTGGAATTGCTATGAATTGAGGTATGGATGGACGGTAATCAGTTTAGGAATCCGGGCAATGGACGGCAACAAAAATTTACTGACCTGCGAGTAAACAAGTTGAATTTTTTTCATTTTCGAATCAATCGCAGAAGTGTTATTCGGGACTCAGTTCTCCAAAGAACTTTGCCATTTTTCAAAAAATCACACTTCCAGACGTTGTCAAAGATTTTCAGCACTTGTAAAAAATCACAGGGTGCCCCATAATTGGGTGGCAGCCCTTAAACAGCCCAATCGCCGAGCAAAAGTAGCATTACATTGGTAAATAAACATGTCCTGCACCGCTCCCTACCAGAGGTACCTTGCCGTTGGCCCAGACAGATAGTTTCTGCTAAATAACCCCTGAATTACTCAACGTAGATGTATGAAATTTTTGTATTCTCACAACTTTGACATGCCCAATCCAAATATCTTATCAAAGTGGTTAAATTTGAATAATTAACCTGCCATTAAGAGGATTTGGGTTACAAATGCAGACATATTTTTTAGGGGACGCAAATTGTAAATTTTTTGTTAAAAATATACAAAGTCAGTGCTTTCTCATTCAAAAAATGAACTCTTAAATAATATCTTTAACCGTCATCGTTTTTGAGAAAAATCTAATTTAGCGGTCTGCATAGGTTTTATATTATTTTCAGCATAACACTGAAATGGGCTTTAAAACAAAAAAAAATAGTTGTTTAATATTGGACAGTTCAATGTTTTTAGTAATTAATTAAGTAACCTTTAGTCGTGAAAATGTGACTTGGTGTGAATTACGGAAAACAGCGACAGAGATTCAAGGGTAGTTTTTTCGAGTAGAACGCCCTAGGTGTACATTATTTGAGCAAAAAATGTAAAATACACATCCACTAAAAAATAGGGCTGCTTTTGTAACCCAAACCCTCTCAATGACAGGGCCATGATTCAGATTTAACCGCACAGATAAGATATTTGGATCGAGCACGTCAAAATGGAAAATAACAAAATTTCATATATTTATGTTAAATAATTTAAAAGTTATTTACCAAAAACCATCCTAGTAGCGCCACCTTCAAAGGGCCGCATTTCGGCTAAAGGGCGTTTCATAACATACCTTTATTTACCCGTTTGATATTATATTCGCACGTAGATTACGCTGTTCAAGGATTGCAACTTAATTATGGAACACCTTGTAAGTATTAAAAATTACGATTAGTCGTCTGGATGTGGTCGATGATAAAACTAGAACCAGCTACGGTTTGGTGGTAAGGATAGTAAGCGGGGTCTCAGAGTGCAAGCGGTCAATAATGCGACATTAGTCAAATACGACCGTTCTCTAATTTTTGAACGGTCGAACAAGGCCGTTAGTCGGCGAGTCATCTCGTTAAAGAAAAAAATTCCTGGAAGTTTTTGACGTTTCCTGATAATAAAGTTAGCAACTTCCGCTTGAAAAACACCTTCTTCGTACATAATTCAAATAACAATAACGCACATTCAACAATTTAGCCGCATGAGAGCCCTCTTCCAGAAATCTGGATAAAATCTTTTCACACATCCAGTCCCGTACCATTTTTCATCTTAAATCTCGCATAATCCTGCCGAGGTGCGGATGGATTCGTGCGACAGCTGCAGGAAACGTATAACGGACGTCGCCAGTAACGCCATCTGTAATAGTTACGCGCTTTGGTGAGAATAACGTGAATAAGCTTAAGTTTAGTCTAATGGAAACTTACGGGTCTTCATTCACATATTCCACTAGGAAATTGTTCTAAAATTGATAGAGTGGCTTTAGCAATTGCGAGTGAAGGCAACTTTTGTAGGAATGTGCTTTTAAAGGAATTTGACGACAGTACCTTCATCTAACTTTTTATTTGTTATTCATGCGATTCTGCTCCTACTAGAACGTCGCTGGGTATAAAAGAGGTACCGATTTAATGAAAAAGGCTTAATGAAGTTCTTAATCTCCAAACTGACATTCGTGCTCCCCTTTTCTGGCCATGGTACCAAGTTCGGTGGTGTTCCCACGTGTCCCGGTCGTTCAACTTTCGGCTCAAAAATTAGTCTACATGAGGCACGATTCAAACTTCGCGTAGCGATCATTTTTCTTATTTATTCTTATCTACATGATATGGGATTCGTATGTCAAAGTAATTCAGTGAAATTTGCAAATGTCGAATGACGGAAAGTGTAGTTGCTTATGACAGTATATGGTCGTTGGTTTGCTTGTGGATATATTAAAAAGAGTCGCAATAATCGTAATGTAAGAATAGTTTGTTATACAGTGGGGCCCTGTTGTGAAGACTTTTTTGCAACTCGAAGGCAAAAATCCCAAAAATGCTTTTTGGGAGCGTTACTCGAATTTCGCCCTAAGATAATAATTAGTCTAATTATCAGCCCTAAAACAGATTGCTGACCTAAATCAATAAATAATCACATAGGGTAAATTTATACAACAAATTACACAGTCCTGCAATAAATAAATAAATAAATAAGCTTTACGCATAAATGGGTCTTAACGGCTTGTTTACATTTACGTTTTCATGGGGGAAACAATGAGTGCACGACTGGCGGCTTTTCATTTTGAGTAACAAAATTGATTCTTCCAACGTTCCTACGTAAAAAAGATGTAAAAATTGCGAGGGACAGTCCGGATTGTTTTTCTGGTTTGTCGAAAGCCGACCTTATGGGCTTTATAAGCATAGTTTAGAAATTTCCTTTAATATTTTTGCATTTAAATTTTAAAAATATACAGTTATGTGCAATGCACTGACAACTGTTGTACTACAAAACGCTCTTAAATCCTCAAAAGGTAAAAAAAAACATCAAAAGGCACTTAAAAAAGTAGCACTTAAAGACAGGCGCTTTATTTGAACGCTTAGCTTAAACGTGCTTCACTATTTTTTAACGAGAGTCAGAAAACTTAAATATTTTTAAATTCTTGACAATTTCCAATTACTTATTTTAGCGATTGAATCAGGTTTGTTCAATTTAATATAAATTGCGCATTATTCTCCAAGAGAGGTTCCACGGAGGATAATGTCTTTAATGAACAATTTTCTTAGAGGAGCATTTAAATTATTACCTACTTATCGACGAGGATAGTAATTTTATCGGTTATTATTTTATCCTTTTCAGCAATTAATTCCCTTAAGGCCAAGTTGTCACGGTTCGAAGGTCTGATCAGATAAGTCGGCCTGAAATCCAGCGCAACAGAGCGTTTCCTACGTACACGACGTAAATTGAAGGAGATTGGCTTAGAATGAGAAAAAAGTTCCTTTAAACATATGTGTACGTCCAGATTCGCTTCATTTCCCAATTGTAGGGTGCGAAATACCTCTGGCCTTTTCGACAGGCTTCGGCAAGCGCTTAGGAGAAGATTAGATTCATGTTTCGTAGGTGGTGAATCTATTTGTTATTTTGACTGAAAAAATAGACGTCTAAATTTACGCCGCATATTCAGGAAACGCCCTATATAGTATGATTGCGCCCAATTTCATTCTCTGTTTATCTACAATAATAAATTTCAAGCAATGTAATGCCCGCAAAGCAGATTAGCTTGCAAATTACCATTTCGTAATTTTATTACTTCCTTCATATTCATTGTGCCTACTACTAAGTAAACGCTAAAAATTTCGAACTTAAATTAATATTTAATCCCAGCATTTACTTTTTACTGTGTAGGTAATGGATTTATACATTTATTCATAGAACACTGGTATCACTATTGATTTTTGGCGAAGATTTATTGGTGCACTTCAAACTTAAATACTTCCAATCTCATACCTACCGTCAAATTTATTGGGCTTAGGATCATAACATCTCTCACACGTAATCTCATTAGGATATTATATTAATTAGAAAAGGAAACTCTTAATTAAAACCGGAGCAAATTTCACGAGCCTTTTGTCCGTAAAACGATTAAACTGTCATTATAAATAATCCTTTGGGATTACACCCGAGTGAACAGGTGTGAATCCGACCTTAGTTCCGGATTTGGGGGATGGGCCGTACATTTCCCACTTATACGTATAACTCTAAAAAATATTGAGCATTTTATATTGTCGGATAGTTCACGTCAGCTCTAATTTTATCCGAATTTCAAGTTCAAGACTTACAGTTAAATCTAGACCAAATACCTTGATCCTATTCCTCAATGGCAAATAACTCAATTACAAACTAATTTAATAGCTGTCAACATTCCAGTACCTGTACAACAGTAATAGAAGCTATTAGTCACTACCAAATTTGCAGTGTGAGCTTTAATGTACTCGACAACACAATAGAGCTATTTCACTCACATAACTTTCATTGGAAACCGTAACTATAAGTTCGAATGCACTCTACATTATTATCTGCTTTGTTGAAATATCTAGCATAACGTAATGTGTGTTATAGCAAAAATTCTAAAGTGAATAGGGAAGATTTGTGATCAGTATTTTCACATCTCTTTGTGGGAAGATGATGGTTTAAGTTATCCAGTTGAGAGTAACCTCCTGGTGTATCCAAAATTTATGACGTATGCAAAATGATTTAAGTAGCAACGCTAAAATATTGACTGCAAAACTTTGAAATTTTTTTTTGCTGTCATGGTTTCGGAACCAATCAGTTTTATGGACGAACCCCGTAACGGTGCCGTCGTTCATTAAATCCGGACATCTCCAAAGCGTGCGAAACCAAAATGTAAAAATGAACCGTTGAAATTCTGAAGTGTTGCCCAACCGCAATTAAGCTCCAAGATGTGATATAGTACCTGTCCACATTAGCATGATCCAGGCTTAGCCCACATTTATTTCAGCAACAATAACAGTAATATATGGCACCCAACCGAGGCACACGTTGTATATTTTCCAGCCGTTGCTGTCGCAAAAATCCTCACCTCTTCAGGATTATATGAGCTTTACGTGAAAAATTACACGTAAACGGACGTGTGGAAAGATTTTATCTCTCGGAGACTTTGGGGCCATGTTACCGAAGACACTTTCCATATAGGAAATGGGGTTCAAGGTAAAATTGACTTGGATAGTGCTTTTCTTTTAGTATCAGATTTATCTGGAGGTTAATGTGTTCGTATTTCCTTTGCTCGATTTGGTCCATGATTTTAAATTAACTGTAGCTCAGGCACAAAGAATAAGTCAACAGAGTGTACTAGATGGAAACGACCCTCTCAACGAGATCAAATTGGATACTCTCAACATAATTAGAATATTAAGAATATTGCCGCAATGTCATGGCAAAATAGATATATAAATTCAATTTTAAGGTGTATTTTATTGCAAGATCTATGCCATCACATATTCGCCACGACGTTTTCAGGTCATTCCTGAAGAGAACTAGACGGGAACAGCAGACTATTGGAAATGCTTCGGCGATTATCCTACAAGGGGTATCAAATCTAAACGGTACTGATTTTTTCTTAAATTACGGAGTGATTCGTTAAAGTAACTCATGCGCAGATGGCCTGTAAAGTTTCGGAATAGGAGATAATCAACCGCAATTCGCTCGTTTGCCTTTAGTAAGCAAAGAAGCCATGAGCGAGTCAGAAGTGGATGTCTCCGTGGAGGAACGAATAATAATGAAATTTTTGGGCAAAGAAGGGGTGACTCCAACCGAAATTTTGCGACGATTACAGGTACAGTTCGGGGATAACACCCTTGGATTTGCGTGGCACAAAGAATTTTTTTGAGGGCGTGAAAAGGTCGAGAACGAGAGCCATCTTCGCCGTGCAAAGACAAGCCTCACCGAAGCCAACATTGAGGCGGTCAGAGATCTTACGGAGGGAAATCGGCGCATAATTCTTTAGGAAATCCTTGAGGAAATGAACATTAGTTACAGACGTGTCCACCGAATCGTGACAAATGACTAGAAAATGTACAGTGTTCGCTGGATAGGTTCCCCGCCTATTATTAAAGGGTCGGATGCATTAGGCTGGGAAATGTTGGAACATCCACCATACAGTCCTGGCTTGTCCCCTAGTGACTTCCATCTTTTTGGATCTCTCAAAGAATCGCTTGGGGGCCAACGTTTCGACAACAACGACGTGGTCGAAGCTTTTGTGCTCCAATGGCTACAGAAACGTCCGAAGAGTTCCTATGATAACGGAATAAAGAAGCTCCCAGTCCGATGGGAAAAGTGCATTTCTAGGGCGGGAGACTATGTGCAAAAAGTAATATACGTTTCTCACTTTAATTAAATGAAGTCGGAATTTGTTACGAAACGAATTTCGCTTATATTTTTCACACCATCGTATTTTTAAGCAATTTTGAAGAAAATACAGGGCTGGGCGAAAATCCGGAATAAAATTAATATCTTATGAAAGGGTCCGTTAAAAAAAACGTTTAAACACGTAAATTGATTTTGAGATGTACGTTTTTTTGGTAATAAAATGAAATATTTTCCTTTATCCCCTTAGTTGCGACCCTACTCAACTTTTTTTTTTTAATGGAAACTTATATCGTGTGTGGGCCCGTTGAAAAGCTCGTGAAAATGGAATCTCACCAAACCCTTTTTTTCTTCCTGTGGCTTTGTGGTTATTAGGAAATAAGAAAAGCCCTTTTAAAAACAAACAAATTACGAATACATTTTTAGTCCTATCTACAAGTTATTTAACGTAGCAGACGCTGATAATGTTCACTCTCTACTTGGCATTTTACCAGAAAACGGTAAAACCCACTAAAACCCGAAGACAACGAATTTGAACACGCATGCGCTGATACACTGCGCATGCTCAAGTGTAAATGATCGTTCGCACACGCTCGCGTTGTATCCTTCTATGCGCGAACAGTCGCAAGCGCTATCTAGCTGCTGTCGGTCTCGAGTCCACGTGCAAAAGAATTAATTGCGTCATGAATGCTTAGTTTATAGGAGATGATTGATGGTGCCGCACATTGTCCAGCGTGAACATAAGATTGTGTTAAAAAGGAGTTTCCTTTAGCCTTGGAGTGGGGTAATGATACAGCTTTGATGTTTTACAAGAATATACATATATGGGTACAATCATTGTCGTAACGTTTTTAATTTGATCGTAATTAATGTCTGAAATTAAATTATCTTGTCTATTGTCAAAAATTGACGTTTTTACCGCCGACGATGTTTATGTTTTCGAATTTCCTTTTTTTAAATTAAAGTATACATAACAATGAACGCGGCCGCTGTTGTTTTATCGTCCATTGTTAATTCACCTCATGTTTGCCAACAAGTGTATGAGCCCGTTCGTCGGAAAAGAAATTTTAATTTGAAGGGTTTTCGCAAACGCAAACGAATATTGTGTGCGTATGCCCAGAACATACGTGATCAAATCTAAACTCACTTCAATGTCGACATGCCGTCTTTAATTCAGAATGAATTTTTATTTCACATTGACAATACAAATGAACAAGGAAAGTGGTATTCGGCATATCAACATATCTTTCAAAAAGCGAAAAAAACTACTTCCTATTTGTGCCAAATTTTTTCCATCAATAAAAAATTGTTTTTTTTATTTAATTTTAAACTTTTGACATTTTTGCGTAAAATTGAATTGAAACGTCCAATTTATTAATTTCTATACTCTCAAAGTGTTCTCTTTGAATTTTCTAAAAAAAACGGTATTGTCGGAAAGGCAGCGCATCGAAGTCTCGATATTGCTGGGATGTGAGGATAGAATGCGTAGTCAAAGTGAAGTGTGGACGCTGTCTGAAACCAAAAATTCGGAAAAAAATTCCAGATTATTGTTAGTGAAATATTTAACAATGAAGTACCTGTACGATGAAGGGCTGGTTTAGAAGTAACTGTCCTAGTATCTCAGATAACGATAAAAAATTGGACATTGCCTTACCTCTGCAGGAAGATCTGCATCTATCAATAGTTTCATTGGTTCCAAAACATGTTGCGTCTAACCGAATGAGTGGGAGATTTTTAAATGGAAAAGTACCACCCATGAAAGGTATATTTTGTCCAAGAAGTTTTGAAAGATGACCGTGACAGGTGGTTGCAATTTCCTGAGAAAAATATGCACGAAATATTGAGTTTCCACTGAACGTATATACTCTTTTCAAATGACGTTACCTTTTATTTAAATAAATTAGTTAACAAATGCAATTATCGTTTCTAAAATTAGGAAAATTCACATTGGATATTTGAAGCTGCTGCGTAGCATACATCAGAAAGAAGATGTGTGGGCTGGTATCGTTTAACAACAGAATTTTAGGGCCATTATTTTTTGAAGAAGATCAACAGCTCAACACTATTTAGACTGTTTAAGTTTCGAATTTGTGCCTGCTCTAGCTATTATGTTTCCCAATGAAGTGGATCTAGATATATCCACTGGAACAATTTGGATTCAACAGGACGGCGCTCTTCTACATTTTAGTGCGAATGTTAGACGATATCTTGATGAAATATTTGCGGATCGCTGAATTGGACGACGTGGCACAATTGAATGGACACCCAGATCCTCAGATTTAAAACCATTGAATTACTTTCTCCGAGGATATCTGAAAGATAAGGTTTATCATAATAGACCGGCTGATATTAAAGGTCTGAAAACAAAAATCAAAGTCGAGTCAAACAGTATACCAGCTAAGGCCATTCGGAATTCCATCGACAGCTTAAACCATCGTCTGGGGGAGTATGCCAACTTGAGGGCGGAGGTCATTTTCCGCATCTGTTAGGTTAAATGACTTGTGGACAAGACTAAAAGGGTATTTGTACTTTCGTTGTTTTCAAAAGAGGTTTTGTTTATTTACTAATAACTATACAACTAAAAGAAAATAACAGAGTTTGGTAACATTCAATTTTTCGTGAGTTTCTTGACGACCACACATACATGTTCCCATTAAAAAAATGGGTTGTATTGCAACTAAGGGGTCGAAGGAAAATAATTCGTTTTATTGTCAAAAAACACGTTCAATTCAAAATCAATTAATGTGTTTAAGTGTTTGTTTTAAGTTACTCGTTGGGAAAATATTAATTCCATTCCGACCTTTCGTTTAGCCCTGTATAGGAGTGTTATCAGGCGTTCCTTGTTTCTTTCAATTTCCCTTTCCTCAGTAATGTCCGCTAAGGCCGAGAGCATTTACTGCACCTCGGCTTGGTCATATAAAACGACTTTAACCTTTTGCTCGCAAAAATATTTTCAATTCACATTAGTCCCTTAAATAAATAGACAGGGAGAAAAATAAATAGCCAGCAAAGTACTTGTTAAATAGCAGTTCCGATTGGATTACCCGATTGCCTAATTTTAGTGCCTTCAATTTTTATGTGTGAGGACTTTACTACAGTGCCTTCTCCTTCTAATAAAATAAAAAATAATGTAATTCGAATTTCAAAGACAACCCTATGAACAAAGCAAATAACCCTAAAGTGTGTGCAAAGAGGTGGAAATTTATTTCCGCCTTTTAGTCCGCTTTCTTGTCCACAAAATGTTCAGTGAATTGTCATGCAATATCGTAACTCAACAGCTCTTGATACGCAGTAACCGAAACGTTTTCTGACTTATATTGTGGTAATTTAATAAATTGTATAAATATTAAAATCGAGAAATATTTTTTAAAAACAATCAAATTCATCTCCTTCGCCAGATGGAAAACTTAAAAGGAAACATGTGGCTTTGCACACAGTGCTTCGATATGCATATGCAGGTCTGTTGTATTACGGTTGTTCTGTGGCATTAAATGGAAAACAGGCCAAGAAAAAAAGGAAAGACGTGCTTGATTTTTAATAATTTTTCCCATTAGAAAACGCCAATAGCGAGCTGATGTGTGTGAGAAAGTTAATAACATTACAAGATTTCATTGATTACTGCCATATCACGCGAGGTTATTTAAGGAAATCCTTCATTCCCAGTAACACTGCGGGAAATAATTATAAATCAGGAAATCTGAATCAATAACATGTTCGTTTAGAAATTAATTCAATAGACTCCAGGAATTCACTATTATAGGTCTGAAAGCTTCAAGAGCTACATACTAAATTTAAGTTTTTGGGTGTGAATGCTAATTAATGGTGAATGTATGTTTTACTTATACAGGGCATTAAGACGAAAAGGACCTACCCCGGATAATTATTGTGCTGTCTTGATTGGAGGACTTTCCCGAAACGCGTCAATTGATTTTTCTTGGCCCACATTTTTTGCCGCACACTTCATGGCTGAACGACCAATCCCCTAAGAGAAAGCGTTGAAACCCTTTCAATTTGACTAGGGAAGAAAGGTCGTGTGACACCTGGTTTTAAAGGTTTTGGAACCCTCTTTACAACAGACTATGACAATAGTAATTTCGACGAGTCGTTTTAGCAGAAATTTATACTTTATTTGTCATCTTTGAATTCACTTGCAAGAGAAAAAATAGATTTTGTTTGGAAATTCTCTACTTATCGTTGCTGGATTTTATCAATTACAATTAAAAAAAGTTACTGAATTTGACATTTTCTACCAGGTAGAACCTAATTTTATTCATTGTGAGTTGATTGAAACCACACACAGGGTATTTTCAATTAAAAAACGCGTGGAATTAGTGGATTTTTTTAACTCTAATAGCGAGTGTGCAAGCTCTGCTGCAAGGCTGCTTTATTGAAATTGGTAAAATCCAGAAGCGATAAATAGGAAATTCACAAACAAAATCTGACTTTTTTACAAGTGATTTTATGATGACAAATAAAACGAAAAGTTTCGCAAAAACAATTCGTCAAAATTAGTTCTGTCACTGCCTAATGTGAAGGTTTCCAAGATCATTAAAATCAGGCGTCCCGTGATGATTCTTCCCCTATTCAAATTGGAGAAGCTGTGATACCCCCTTTTGGGAGGTTGCTCGTTCAGCCATCAAATGCACGTCAAAATGTATCCGCTAAGAAAAATCAACCGCCATATTTTGGGACATTTCTACAAACACGAGTGTATAAATAATGTCCGGTGCGGCTTGTTTTTATTGGGACACCTACGTAACTATGAATTTCCCTTTCACTGGCTAATTCATACGACCGGACAAATCCAAAATATTCCAGAGAAAATTCGAAAGAAAACGAATTTCAGAACTTACCTTATGAAACTGGATTTATAAATTTTATTTGATCCGAAAATTCAAACCTAATAGAAAATAGGAAAAATGCCCCCGTCCACTTGAAAGATTTCTTCTATTCCTCTTGAGATATTCGGGCGATTTCTTGTCAATAAAAAGAAGACGAATAACTACATTTTCAGCTCGAGTTTCAGAAGGTTCAATGGGCAAGCGACGTTCAGCTGACCGCAGTAATATATTGAGTGTTTGGACTTTTCCGTAAATCACCTGTTCAAGTCGTACATGGAAGGGGGCCTGGGTTTAGGTGTGTTTTTATTTTCCCTACGAAAACTCTATACCATCATCACGATTATTCGCCCAATGGCCTTCAAGAAGTAGGTAAATGTCGAATACGTAACAGTAAATAGGGGATCTATCTAGTTGATTTCTATCTCTCTATTTGACACGAAGAATGCCTAAACGATGCCTGTCCATTTGTTTTACACAAGAAGAAATACAGCGGTTACTTATTTCCTGAAATATTGCTTAACGTATGCTGCCTTATTAGACAATATTTTCGGGTTGACTGATGAGACCTCGCGTTGCTTTTGGCAAGATCTTAATCAAAGTCTCCTACATTTCCAAGAATTTGTCAACGCAACGATCCTATAAACAAAATAAATAAAACCAAAACATAAACCCTTCACCCTTAGTATTTTGTTTTGTCATTCCCTTATTGCCTAGTTTATTATACGGGGGATGATTTATTTCAGCTTCGCTGGTATATTTAGTTTTTGCGGAAAGTCCGACAAATTATCTTTGCGATACTTGCCCCATATATCCACGAAATTGTGATTCATGCATAGAAATAAATCAAAGGAAGTAAGCATGTTGGTGTCACCTAACCAAAACTTTTCTGTCTCCAAGGAGATTAAATCAAATTATTCTTCGCTTCTTTCCCTTCTTTTTCGCCCTTTACGGAGATTTTTATAAAATATCTTCATATTTCGGTTATAGGCGGTGTTAACGACCCGGCTCAAGAGTGGTGACAAAGTTTATGATTTATGTGTCGCCACTTCGCACATGGAACACTCGCCAAAGTTTGTTAATTAATATTTGTTTGAAATAACTCTAATTTAAATATTTCAAAGTTACTGCGAAACGTTATATACCGGATCTGCAATTTATATAATTTCACATAAGGTAGGTGAATGTGTTCATCCAAAATCTGCGTTTTTTACTACTTGGCGATGTGTGTTGAACCTTCAACATTCATTGAAACTTCTCATAGGTAGAATAATGGCGGGTGGAGAGTGGAGGCAGATTCACCAAGGAATGAGAAAAGCCGCGCAACAGAACACTTTTTCGAATATAGGATAGATAGAGTAGGTAGACAGGATCCTAAAGAGGAAGTCACAAAATAAGGGAAAAGCTGCTTTGGAATCTTCCCTTCCTTTTTTGTTAGTCAAAAATTCCGTTTCTGGGTAAATTGTGTGCACTGAATCCACCAAAGGTATGTAAGCATAGTGGGATTACAAAACTTAAAAGCGGAGCACTAGAGATGGAGTGACTCACTGTCCCCACTACGGCAACAATAAGTCCCAATTTTTATTTGTTCCTCATGTTTCTGTTTGTCCTTTGATGTTTACCGCTTCGCATGGAAATACGCAACACAATGGAACATTTATTTCGGTTGCGGTAACAGGAAGAAACATACCGTAACTCGCAGGAACATATTAGTAAACATGGAACGTAAATACAAAAGTTTCCGTATATTGCATTAGTGGATACGTATTTTTCGATTTTTACGATGCTATGTGTGTCTTTTCAAATTTTGTTGATGTGTTATTGTTATACTTGTTCCTGATTCGTTTTTAACTAAATCGACTGTTTTCGTGTGCACAGTCAGGCTGCATCGGAAACATCTTTAAGTTGACTGTTCCAAGGTGGTTATTTTCTTTTGCAGCCAGCTGAAGCTGGAAACACCAAGTTCTGGATGATGAACAAAAACGCCATTCGAAGGAAAAATACATATTTTCACTATTATTTCCCGTGACGGGACGGATCCAAACTTTCCCAGCAGTATTAAAAAATGTCAACAAAACTAGAGTGTCAAATTCGATTGGGCAGTTAGCTTCGCTCTCTGTGAACAAGTCACATGACATGCACCTTGGTTAATATGTTTGAAATGCAACTTGTGAGATTTTCCGCTTCTCGATGTCCCCCGTACCAATAAATCAGCAGAAGAATCCCACAAAATATGCGTATCTCTCTATTCGCTTTGTGCTGATAGCTATTATTCCCCCAGCATCTGAAACCGTAAGCTTAGTACGGCGTGTAAAATCCCAAAAGTCCATGAGAACATCTAAACAAATAGCAGCTAAATATGTACTAATTAACAAGGCAGCAGCAGTGTTTAATTACCCGTGAGAAATGTACGTGCATCAAGCTAACAGGGAGAAGTTTTGCCTTATTTTCTAAAATAAATTTTGGAGAGTTGCGAGGAAATTATATAGGGTGTTTCAAAACTATGGGATCACACTTTTAGGAATTTTTCGGAGCGGCAATAGAAGACATCTGAGTACAAGAAACCGCGTTCACAAACGTGTCCCTAAGGCGCTACGGCTTTATGATGCTTTAAGACAGTTATGTGCAGAAACGTGTTTTATTGAGTTTTAGTACGTTTTATTTAAATTTATTTGCACAAAATGACGTAACACAAATTGTTCAAAATTCCGTTTCAGCATTTGAATGTACCTGTTAAGTGCTACCAGTGTTTTAAATCATCGTATGCCCGTGGCGCCTTAGGGAGACATTTACAGTTACGGGTTCTCGTACTCGAATGTCTTTTATTGCTGCACTGAACAATCTCTAGATGTTTGATCCCATAGTTCCGAAACATTCTGTATAAACCCCACGTGGACATAGACGCTTGTTTTTGAGGTGAGAGATTTGCTTTTGTATTAACATGAAATTTTGATCAGCTAGATGAAAGTGTGTAGAACCATAAATAAAGATCCCAACCTACTAAATTTTTATAAAGCCTGGCATCACACGATTCCTCAATTCAATCTCATCTAATAAAATATATGATGAAACTATAAAAAGGCGGCCCAAACTTTCGGGTCTGCTGTATAAAAGAAACATAAATGTCTTTCTGTAGGTTTTCGGAAACCTTTAACTTATCAGGAATCATATGGAATGCCCCATGCAGGGCATAAAAGGGATGGCGAAACACGAGGGAACAAATCCCCTATATCGAAAAACAGCCATTTCGTCACATATTCGTCATGCTTGCTGAAATGCGAGTAATCTAGAAGGTAAAAGACACATTGCATGCGTCCGTTGAGTCTCTACATTAAGATGTTTAATTGGTTAAAAGAGGATCCACTTTGTGTTCGAAACAAGCTCTGTCAGAGCAGAAATGCTTTGCAAGTACGTCGCATGGCAAACCGCATGAAAACTGATGAGGCAAACTAATTGCACAACAAGTATTCGGACGGTATTGCAACAATCTCCAAACTTAACCCTGCTATATATCAATTTCCAGACTGAAATTCCCCCATTTCGACCATTTACCTTAGCAACCGTGAAACCGAGCCAATTTAACAAATCAAAGAACCCGAACACGCGGACGTTAAAACCGATCGGTAAACCTCAAATTTTTCATTCCCCCGGGCCCGATACGTAAATTTGCACGCGGATCAATTCAGCAAAACAGACAGGGTGTTTCTAAAGAGTAAACATTGACTTAGCTTCGACGGTGGGAATATCTTTTATGGCCTTCGGATTCGCTTGAGGGTCAGTTATTATCATCTTGGGTGTATATGCACTGCCGGTAGAAAATGAATATTTCAGCATCGAGAGCAGGGAGTTTGAAATATAGTGGAAATTGAAAGGTTAAACATGTATTTTTAAAGCGATCTTTCTTGGAATGAATATCCCATTTTTGGGCACAAAATTATGAACGGTTCCGTATTAGGTCGTGCGGGCTCGTGCTCAAGTTCAAATTTTAAACAGCACATCCTGTACAAATAGACGCATATACAGGTGCTCCGCGATCTGTCTCCCGTACATCACAAACGTGTTGCCGGATCAATTCTAACAGGGTCTACCTAAGGCACATCCGGAACTCAATCGTAACGAAGTTACAAACGTGTTAGTTTTTCTTTTATTATTTCTATTAGTTTTTGACCTGTTTTCCGTTTTTCCTATTTCGTAAGACATAACAACAACTAATCATTTGTAAATTACTAAAAAAGTGGAGCGCATGCGACTGAGAATTATTTATTATTACAAAACGAAGTTTATCAATTACCATGATTTGTTAATGAATCGCAATTTACCAATAAATAAATATAATTTATTATCATAAAATTAACACTTAGCCAAAAACTAGTTATAAAAACAGAATTTAATTGGACGAATCGTAGCAAATTTACTCCCTATTCTGTATCCATCATTGAAAGTGTTCTTCGCCCTGATTACAAGTTTGAGCTCTCGTCAAAATGGAAGACGTGGCTCTTTTAAAATTCCTCAAAATACTGCAAACATTGTTATCTTCATTTGTAATGTTAGTAATAAGTGGTTCTCCGTTTTCAAGAGTACGTACGTGAACAAGACTTTGCAGCCATCCCAAAAGAGAATAATCGAGTGGCTTTAAGTCTGGAGACCATGTCGGCAAGCAAGCATCAATTCACCAGTTTCAGTTACACCTTATGATGTAACTTAAAGAAACTAAAATTCTTTCAGTTTGGTTACGATTAGGTCTAGGACATATGTTCACCAAACGTTTTCGACTTAAAGTTGCTCCCGCAACACGTTCTTAGGCTAGTGCAGATACGTTACGAGACGCCCCGTACAGGCTTAAAGCAGTTCTAGTCGTCTTATGAGCAACTGGCTCTATGTAATGAGGAAAAAATTTAAATCAGCAAAACTTTTGGATTTTTCACTAAACAGCAGACTAGAGTATTCTCGTTTTTATTTCTCACCATATAATTTTCATTTCAAATATGAAAAGAAATCTAACTTTAAAGTTTTTTGTAGTATAACTGTTTTCGAACTAAGTTCATTGCAAGACTAACTTGTGCATAATTATTTGATAAGCTCCAAGTTTTGTAAAACAATCTTCACCCTTTCAAAGTATCATTAATTACTCAAGCTTACACTAAAAGTTTAACAATAACTACTGGTTTTCAAAATGTTTAAATTATCTAAAACGTTTCATCTGCTACGCGTAAAGTTTTCCTATATTTTGTTCAATTTTGGCTTAAATCAAAAGAACCGCACTTTACAATTCGCTTTGACAGTTAGAGCTTTTACTATTGAATCATGTTCAAAATTCTATTTTCGCTATTTTCGAAGATGCACATAAATGTGTTTTTGACTTATTAAGTGAATCGGTTCGGTCGTAAACGATACAGACGAATAGTCTTCCAGAATAATTCGTCTCGGTATAAAATTTTATAGACTCTAAAGTTTTATTATCTGCTACGTAGGAACATAATAGAGCCGCACATTTTGTGTTACGAATTCGGTCAGGCAAATTACATCGATGCTTTCCCATTTAAAGTAATAGACTCGACAGAAGGAGGCTTTTGGAAGCGTATTTTCATGTAAAGAGATAAAATAATTTCGATTTTGGAAAATTTCGGGAATAACAAATGTATTATGTGAAGTTGATTTCGAGAATTTTTTTTTAGAGGCTTTGACTCTTGCAATCGCTTAGAAGTGCATAATCGACATTTGTAATGCAGTTACCACAAGAACGTACACTTGTAATATTACATATATATGTCGGCGCCATCATAAATTTAGCGAATACCCCTACGTAGACAGGCTCTGTGTATTGGTACGACCCTATGTAATCGATCGGGGTTCTGGGTTTTCTCGCTATTCTGTTGAAACTAAACCATTCATGTTCTTTATGATATGACTTCCAGGAACCCCAGGAATAAGGGACGCACTTGTTGTTAACACGCAAGGGGGGCAAAACGGGGCCAGGGGACGAAATGAATATTGTGTGACAGAGTAGTAATTATCGAGATTTTGGGTGGTAGAGGTCTGGCTCCGGATTGTCATGTCTCTCATTCTTTGATTTGATTAATATACGGTTTACCTTTGGTGCAAGCGATTATTGCCATAAGACATTCATTAGAATATAGGGTAGCCGATAGTTGGTCTGCTACATGTGAATTAGTGTAATCTTAGCGACAGTTGTTTTATTTAATAAATAAGCGATGTTTAGTGACTATAATTAGTGTTTAACTTGGGACTCGTGGCTTCTGAAAGCACTTCTTCCTCTCATTATCCGACATATATTTTAACATCTCTTAGATACGATTAATGTTTCGCTCGACTTTAATGCCAGAATTTGAAACGAACCAGCAACAGTGGTTCGGAAATGTCCTTATAAAACAATTTTTGTCTTTGTTGACATCTACTACCTGTTGTCAGTATACCCAATATTAACAATTCAAAATTATCTTTTGATTACTAGAATGTTCTCTCATGATACGCACGCATTAAATCCTAATTGACTCTCTTTGGCATTTGATTATTAAATATTCCCCAACATATCAGTCGTTCGTTTCTAGATAGGCTCTTTTCATTGTTCAAGAACCCGACCATACGATAATACGTTCATATTTTTTTCGCATGAATAATAGAACAATGAATAATTTAATGCAATTCGACCACTTTCTATATGTTCCAATGGAGTATTAAATTCGCCGGAAAGTCTGCTAACTCAAACAAAAACTAATTTTCAACTTTTATTTTATCTCTCTAAAATATTAAACTCGTGTATAATAAAGGCATGAGGAAAAACTAATACATTAAGTCGAAACGAATGAATGATGTCCGCCTTTTTAATGGAAATTCAGAGACGTAGCACTCTATCATTTAGAGCGTTTTCGCGCCCCGACAAAGATCTCCAAACACATTGTCCAATTTGAATAATGGCCCCTGCCGGACTGGACCGCTATACCATCCATATATAATCCGGAATTCATAGAATTAATTAAATTCTTCATTCTGGAGAATAATTTTTGTCCCTGTTCCGTTCTCAGTTCAGCTTTTTTGTTTCAATTAGAAACTTTTTATCTTGTGCAATTCTCGCCTGAAGTTTTTTAATTACTTCCAGCAGGAGATATCTGGTTATATACGATATTGGTGGATCCGGATTGGAGGGATATTTAAAGCCAATTATCTTTAAGCAATTAGAAATCATTGGCCCTTTTCCGTTTATTACATTTGCACCTTGATGAAAATCCAGGCAAAAGGGGAATGAGTCCCAATGAAATGCGCTATTACTGTTATATGTCATTTTATTTATGACTGAATAGTATTCATTCTTACATGGTATGAAACTTTCGGAAAGCGATGCACCGGTTCGAAAACTTTTTAATATAAAAGCTCAAAGTACCGGCATTTTTGATGGGTTTGCCAAAAAGCCAAAAACCTGGATAAAATACTGGTGATCCCATTATCAGCCATCTAGCAATGGAGATTGCACGTAAAATTCTCGTACTCCGAAATTTGCTTATGAGGAACATGAATGCCGTTGATTGTTCAAAGGGTGCCACGTGAATATTCCTAAATTGGTACCAGATCAACAGGGTGTTTAATAAATATTTTGAAGAATATTAAGGAAAAAAAGTTTAAACTAATTTTTTTACCTCGAAATAACTAACTAATTAATAATTATTTACGCGATATAAGCGAGAATTTTAGGAGGGTTTTGATATTCGGTAACGTCTACACTTTGTATTTGAGGGAACGCTGCTGCAAATACTGCTTAACAGTATCTCGAGCTCGATGAAAACAGCTTTTTGGACAATTGATTTCACTTCAATCTTGATACAGTTCATTCCTCTATCTAGGTATTTCTTTAACGGACCTCGAACGATAACAGTTTGAATAAGATAGTAAGGAGGAATGTCCAGATTGATTTCTATTTCCATCGCCATAGACTGAAACCGAGAAATTCGAGTAGCGACTCCGTAAGATGATCTGTGCGACAGGAGGAAACGAATATTTTACTAGAATTTTCATAATGGGCATAAACCGCTGGAATGCTATGAGTGACGTATTTCTGTTATTCGAAATCACTTTTACCCACCAACTCACTGTGACCGGTTGGAGTCCGTGTTACCATCCTAATGTGGCCTCTGCCCGTCAAATTAAGCTGAATTTCCCATGTTTTGTTGTATTTTTTTTTTAATTAATTTATTTCGTGTTTATGCATTATCCTGTTCATCGTGCAAGTACAAAAAGGTAACAAAACGTTGACCCGACGGATTGCTGCAATCGCTAACTTCTTACTCATACAGTTACATGTTTGCTTTAGCACACACAAACCACCAAGCGGGAATAAATACACGAGCCAGTAAGCAAAACATATATCAGAGCTTATCGTACAGCGGAATGAACATTCCTAGTTGACTGGCTCTCAGAGTGGAAGAACGAACCACTAGCCGAGACATAACACGTTAAGTTAAACCCAAATAAGCAAACTAGATCACGTTTGTGGAAAGTTTCATGAAACGAGCATAACAGGTCCCGAGTGGAGAAAATGGAGATTTAATTGGATTGCAGATAATTTCTGTATGTATCATGCTTGTTTTACCGAATCGGTCTGATTAAATGGAAAAGAGACATTAGCAACTGTTTCTTTTATTTCATTAGGAAGTAACGGCTCATACACGAGTGGTAGTTGTTGGAGTGCTGAAATTGCCTGGTACGTGGATAGCCCCAGAAATACCCGACTTAATAAATAGATGGCGATTTTTCTGCCAAAGATTTGCCCATGCCACAAAGACCTAACCTTTAAAGGTTTATGTCTAGAGTTAATTTGTATTTGTTTTCGAACCATTTTTGTATGACCGCTTTTACCGATTTTGTGAACAAAAATTGGTTATCAATACGCGATTCAATACTTCCATATCAAAGGTCTTAGTCCATGTAACATGACTGTAGAGTTAGATTCTCCTCCGGGGCAGTCTAGTCCTTCGTTCGTAACCATAATATATTGGATGCCAGAGTTTCGTTCGCACGAGCTTCCAAGACGAACTCGACAGTGGTCGACCCGATCACACTCCAGATCTGACCCCTCCAGAAATTCTCGTCAACATCCTTAAAAGTGTGCTGGAAGAAAGGCGTTTCAAATAGTACTGTATATCGCATTTTGACCGAACAATTCGGTGCGAGGAAGCTTTGCGCACGTTGAACAAAAACTGGACACTCGGGATGTTTCAAGGGAAAGCTCGGAAGGCTTCGCAGCAATAAAGCCCAGTTTTCGCGTCGATTTATAACTATGGATGAAACACGTTTCCCTCATTGACACCTGAGACGGAAGAGCAGTCAAAAAAAGGGCTCAAGTGAGAGAATCGGCTCCAAAGAAGGCGAAAACCGTTTCGTCTGCTGGAAAGGTGTGTCGTCAGTGTTTTGGGATACTAGGAGGATCATTTTTATGGACCATCTCCCTGAGGGAAAAATAATAAACGGGGAATATTATATATTGTTACTAATTCATTATTGGTGGTGGTTGCTTATTTACGACTGTTATTCGTTGGGTGATTCAGTCAAGTTGTGATGATGACGCGGCCAACAATGCGACTTGCAATGTGTAATCCCTACGACCTAGTACTTTTGAATAATTCATTCGATTTGGCGAAAAAGCGAAATAAAGACGTGTAGTGGAGACTCGGTGTATTATTTCTTCTAAATTGCAACAATCGTCTGAGCAGAGCAATCGGGAAAAAGCGACCATATTTGGTAAAGAAGGAATTCTTGTTTCATCGAGGCAACGCACTTTCGTCATCGCGATAACCAAAATCAATCGACTTGGTTTCGGAATTTTTCCTCGCCCGCTCCATTCGCCAGATTTAGCCCCCTCAGATTATTTCCTATTTCCCAACATGAAAAAATGGCTCGGTGGAAAGAGTTTTGCCAATAATGACCGGCTTGAGTCCGAGGGTGATGCCTATTTTGAAACTTTCGAAATTTCTTACTATAAACTAGGTATGTGTGTCAATGTCAAGAGAGACTTTATGTTATAATTTTACACGTTCCTGTTTTTTTCCTCTAAGTGTTAGGCCGCATACTTCTAAGAGTATTCCTAGTTAAAACTAACTGAGAATAACGTTCGGCCTTTACTGAGGGTTCAGACAAACACGCTTGTTAAAATTTTGGTTACGCCATTTTCATCAAATTCCTCTGTGTGAGTCTTTGTAAGTGTTGGCCGAGGGGTGTTTTTCCTTTTCCAAAACCCCTCCTAACATAGAAATTATTTTATCATTGTTCGATTTGGTGTAATAGACCTGCTATGAGTATGCCTCCAATAGGCCTATTTCCATTATCCCCACTTTTTTTTTTCTTTTTCATGTTACAATCTGTCACATATTAATTACAAGGACACTCAGCAACTTTTATATATGAACTTACAAAGGACAAAACAAAATATAAATGATTGAAGGGTGACCGACATCTCGGTCCTCCTCCCATTAGGTGCCGAACCTGTCGCTAAGTTCCAGTGGGTTGAATCTGTTCAATACACTGGAATATCGAGAGGAGTCTAAGAGATTCAGCGCAAGGTGGTTGGGATGATTGTTTAGCCGGATCATGCACCTTCTGGCCTGTCTCCGGATTTCCTCTCTCACGGTTACCATTTTGAGGTCGTTATGCAAAGTAAGGTTGCTCACGTACCAAGGGGCTCCCGCTCGCATGCGCAGAGTCTTTGACTGGAATCGCTGCAGGATCTCTATATTCGAGTTGCTAGCGGTTCCCCAAAGCTGGATACCATAAGTCCAAACTGGCTTGACAATACATTTATAGATTAGGACTTTGATTATCCCCACTTGTGTGTGAAGCTTGTTTGCATATCAAAAAACAAATAATAATAATAAATGAGAGTTTTAAGAAGTAGCTTAATTCCGCTTAATGAAGTCGTTGTTTCGGGCCTGAATCAAGACAACATGAAGAACCTTGGATCCTCATTGCTGATGCTGATTTTACGAGGTGACAAGGAAGAGTGCGTTTAATTTAAGTAATTGCATGCAGGATAGATAACAATATTAGTTTGAGCAAGTTCCTTATAAATGATAATAAGGAATAGTAATTCCTTACCTGTCTGGCTCAATTTAGTTTCTTTGTTGCGCAATCGTTAAACGTGTATTTCAAACCGTTTCGTTTCATTATCAACACAATAGATGACTCAAAAGGCGAGCGTTTTAGTTAACGACCTGGGGAGTTTTTATCCCGTCCTGCAGTTTTATAGCTTCAGACTTTTTCCTGCTAAATAAATGACTGGTTTTCTACATTGTTGGAAAAGGTTTGTTCCTCTCGCGTTTATGAACCGGAAAGATTTTAGGGATTCACGGTCCCGTTTCACCATAGAAATCTTCGAATTTCCAGCGATTTTTCTCGCCAAACACCTTTGAACACCTCCAGCTCTTTACGCTTTAGTCTTACCTTACTAAATAAACGATTTTGTTGGTGAATAGCCGAGCATGCCTCAAATATTCGTTGCAGATATGGGTCTGCATACATTGAATAGAGTATCAGAATGCTTAATGGCTTGGAAATTGTATGAAACGGAATTTTCTCTCTAATGTGTGGCTTGATATTTATGAACTCACATCTCTTGCTATACGTTAAACACATTAAGCTCGCTTTGATTAATTAGTATTCCGGGACATGATAAGAAATTTTCTAGCGGCACTATGTGACTTGGATTATGCATTTCACACAGATTGTTAAAGTTATCTGGGTAATACCTATTCAGATCCTTTTAATGACATTATCTCCTCTCACACACATGCATTGCATGTAGCAATTAAATTGAAAATCGTTTGAAAATCTGCATTCCGATTTTCGTTTCCTACGGGTTACGTTCTCCCTAGCGTAAAGATTATTTTTCATATCATCTGTACAGTAATGCCGTAAAGTGATTTACGGACGCTATTATTCGGCAAAGTTCAAGTGAAAATAGTCACAAGCTCCATTTTGAGGATTTTTTTTTTTTCAATTAACCTGAACCCATTAAGAGTCCACACTTTGCATCATTAAACAAGAACTTTTTTGGAACATTAAACCGAAACTTGGCGGCTCTTATAAAGGACAGTTAATTAAAATTTAAACTCTGATTGCTGAACGTTCAATTATCAATATTAAAAAGTTCTGGCCTTGGACACACCTTTAAGTTTGCTAAATAAGTTTAATTAAAAAAAATTTTTTCAAATTGCTATGGAAAAGACTCCCCCTTATTAAGTCGTAAGCCTATCGCCTTGGGACACTTTACGAAAGGAAAGCGCGTGTAATAGTCAAGATAAGAATCGTATTTCAGACTACACCTTAAGCAGAAACCATTATAGCTCTTTTATGAGACAAGATAAAATCGAATTTTAGTGGCTCACGCCTTATTTTTTAACACTGACTCTGTTCATACTCCCTTGAAAAAAGGGATAATAATTCGCTAAATAAGGGTATTTTTAAGGTTCAAATGCGGTTAATTGACTCTACCATGACAAATCCTGTAGCGGTGTCAAATAGTAAACATCTGCTTAACACAATGACATGCGAATTCCATTAAATGCATTTCAGGACTATCAAATGACTCAGCTAACTGTAATGATAATTGTATGTTTTCTGAAATTTATTGATTGGGCCGTTTGTTGCTTTATTGTTGCTAGCTATTCATCCTTTGTCGAGTCTATTATTTCTACATTTTTTCTCTTCTCGGCAATGATAGAGGGAAGAAGGCTAGGAGTTTACAAAATTCAACTATTTTTATTTTGAGAAAAGATCACATAAAATTCCATAAAGTACTGAAAGGTGCTACCTACGGTCTGCATCCTGTGATAGCTGTGTCGTTCCAAGCGAAAAATGAAAAAGGACAGTTATGAAACTACGTTCTTTCTAGGTTCTTGAACAAGTACTTATTGATCACTTTGTACTATCGAAAGCAAGCAAGTTCTATCTCGCATTCAACAATCGCGAAATATCTTACCACTGGTACACATTTTGTAGTAATGAAATTTCCCCCGCTCACAAGCAACAATTGTCGTATTGATGTTTTTTCAGTAATAGAAAATATCAATAATAACAAGAACCAAATTACGAGAAACTACAAGAAATATTTAAGGGAAAGTTTTTGGCTATTAATTAAATAGCCATGAATACGTAGGAGCATGCCCCACCCATGGTAACAACCAAATCTTATTACTTGACATTTTTTTCAAATTAATGAGTTTAATTCTGTTTATTCTCAATTAGTTCTGTATTTCCCTTACCTTTCAAAATTAACTTTCGTTTTTCTAAATTAGGTAAATTTAAAATAGCAAAATTTAGGCGGGTATATATATATATATATATATTATATGACAAAAAGGTAGTTTCGTATATATTTTGAATTATTGATACTATACAGGCACCTTAAAGACAACCATTGAATCCTCCATTTATGAGATAAATGTATACATATAACCTCTTATTGCTGCATTAGTACCAATAATAATAGACTAATACTCATGTCCACAACGTTATTTGTTATTCCGAAGGCAACATCATTAAGGTAAATCCAGCAGAGTAAAAATCACCCCTAAACATTTATTCCGCTCAGTCTGATTGATTGTAACTGGCACGATATTCATAAATTCCAGTAGAGAACATAAAAAACCAGACCTCATAATAAAGTTGTTAGTAGATTATGTCGAAACAAATTCGTGATGATCTTATCAGAGCCTTTAAAAATAGCTACTACTGTATGTATAAGGTGACTCAGGAACTTTTCTCTCCACCTTTGAAACTGCAATAATTGGAACATGGATGTGGAAAGCAAAATAATATATGAATTATGTATGAGTTTTAACCTCAGCTGGTGATTACGCGAGTATGACAATTGTAGTTTTAAAAACTAGAGCTTTCCGTTGAATCGCAACTGAGAGCGTTAAAGAAGCACTCAAATTCCTAGCACTTTCATGGTTGAACACGATGAGATATGTCCTTCTCCATTTCTCCATTTCCGACAACATTAGCATCTATGGTTTCCGTGTCTTTATTTAAAATGCACGTCGAAAGCGTCTCTTCTGAAAGCTCCCGTCAGACGCCTCAACAAGAGACGTGCGGCCAAAATACACAAAGAACCGGAGGTATAAACACAGTGAAAGCTCGAGCTGAAATGGAAAAAATATCACTTTTAATATTTCAAAGAGCACTTAATAAATTCCCGTCATGGGGCTCGGAGCGGAAAATTGAGATGGTTGTTTTCATTGATTTTTGCTCTGCAGAAAGATGAGCGAGTCATATTTTTCGAGTTCACAATAGTTTCAATTCCAAATATGCAGTTAATTTGGTATTTCTTTACTTTATTGCTTTTAGTGCAACATCCAATGCAATTCGTGTTTGTTGCAATTAAAGTCTAATGATGACGTAGATTGGTATGGGAGCAGCGTAATAACTCCTCGCTTCCCTTCAAATTATAAAATGCCTGAGAATTAACATAGCATCAATCTCGTGGAAGTTCAACATCTCCCCATTACAAAATTCACCTTTCCTCCTAATAACTCCATAAAGTAAATAAACGGCGCATTTCGCTTGTATCCACAAGGCCAAAAATTTTAATCGCCACCTTCAAACAACCTAGAACGTGCAAAGTGTAACTATTCCCCAAATTTATACGAGACTTTGTCAGATAAAAGTGTCCTTTTCAAGAATAATTAAACTGTCTCAGAACTTCATCTGTATTATAATCATTTTTATTGCAACTTTAGCGTTTCCGTAACGTCTTAATAGAATTAAAAGCCGGAAGAAATTTATTTCCAGAAAAGAATTTTACTAAGGGAGCACCGTAATGGCTATTCGTTTGCTTAGTAGCAATTTGGAGAAATTGTGGGAATTAAAAGACGTTGATTAGACATTTTATTGTTGTTCTGGAAAGGCGATAGAGTAGGAATGAAAATGCCTTTTTGGTATGATTTTTACGGTTACAGCTCCCCCGTATTTTTATTTTTACTATTGAATCACTTTTAATCCACTTTTACAAGCTATTATTGCATAAACATGCAACATTACATACATGAAAATCCCATTAACGACACTTAGGCTATAAGAAACTAATCTAAGGCCATTATTGATATCGGAACTTTCAAAGTTTCTGGGAAGTTTATAAGTAACAATGAGGTTTCAAATACTAAAGGTACTTACCCACAAATCATTAGTAAGTTTCTCAAACTTCAGTGTTGTTTGTAATGGCTGTTTCGCATTAAACAGAAGCGTATCTGCTTTGAATGTTGGATTAATTAGTTTAGTTAGACGAAAATCACGAATTATTATTGGCAGAAAAGAATATTTTAAGTTCTACATCTCGATACCAAATTTTGTCAACTTTTTCCCAAAACCATTAAGTAACTTTGAACCTCAACTTCCTAAACAATAGGGTGCTAATAATACATAACAATGTCGTTTCCTTTGGCACTTATTGTGTCAGTGTTAATGGAAAAATCGTGTCTCCCGCCAACACTAACATCTTTTTCCGAGCATATTACTCCTCAGAGCCCCAAGAAAACCCCGAAGCTTATTTCCGGTTTTTATTAAATGCATTTTTTAATTAGCAAACCCGTAAAAGTCCACATAAAAATCAATTATGTTTGAAGCTTAATGGTGACTTAAAGTCCTCTCACAGTCATTAAAACTGGCTGTAATGGGTTTCGTTGTATGCAAAATGGGGCGACATCATTTAAAGATTAAGGATTAAGGAGGGAGGAAAAGAAGTGAGAATTATATTTCATCCCCCACATTAGGGTGGATTTGTATTTTTAATCCATGCGACAAACGTGCAAGGACTAACAATTCTGGGAGAATGAGAAATTGTCAATGGGTTTTTCACACAACCTTTACATGCTCTGCTTTTTTTTTCGAAATTTATGGATTCCATTAGGACACAAAAGAATTGATGGGTATGGATTTTATCTGGAATACAACACCCAACAGCATTCGAAGCCCGATTGTCAGAAATATGAAGATATCAGATTACCGGCAAAAAGAGATATCAACAGTATGAAAACTACAGGGAGTATTGGTCGTGAGTATATCTCGTGGGTCTAGACTTTCCACAATTACAAAGAGTTATTTTTGAGGGTTTCCGTATCTAATTTCCCAGATTTAAAGTAATTCCAAAAATTTAGTAGAAAATCGAAACAAGTTATTTTCAAAAAGGGGCCAAAAGTCCTCGATGGCTGATTTATGAATACAAAGGGATCTGTGCAAAACTGAGCTTAAAAATTCAAGCCCATCTGCAGACCATGGACCTGCAGGGGTATAGATGTACAGTGGTTAAAAAAAACGAAACAATACGTATAAACAATAAAATAAATTGCGCAAAGATTGATTGCAAAAATGAGAACTCAGACAACTCGCTTCACATTCAGTCAACCAATTATTATACGAAAATATACACAGAACGAAAATTACTGAAAGACTGCAACAAATCCTGGCAAAGGGGAAGAAAATCGTCACAACTGGACCATTCTGAATCCTCTTTGCTTTATAAAACAAACACGACTGTGCCGGTTTTCTTTACCTTGCAAACACTTTCGAGGAACATTTCCAAATATATATTTTTTTCTTTGCATTTTATGAATAGTTATTTACATATATCTATGTAAATTTAAGTGTTCTTAGGGGACTCTGCAACTTTTACCGTTTCAAAGAATACAATAATGCCCCATAATAGAAGCGCAATTTGACAGAAGTTAAATTTCGCATTCCGAAGGATTACTGAAACTAATAAAAATATTGAATTCAGAAATTTCAATTCATTTCTTTGGACATTTCACGTTTTTTCGTGTCAAGAAATTCTAAAAAAAAAAATAAAAAAAATAAATGAAATGGGAATAATCTATCACTTTGTTTGATAAACGACAAAACGTTAAAGAATGTTCTGAGTAAAATTGAGTTTGCCTCTGAAGGAATACTCTCATATCTCATAGGGAGGATAATTCCATTGTGTTAATGCTCAGTTGTATATTTCCATCTTAAACTCCACCTGTAGTTAAAATTAAAACTTGATGGATACACCTATAATGACATATACACACGTGCCAGTTGCACTTCTGTCTTATTTTAACTAGTTACATGTAATTGCGAATTTACTTCCTTGTTAGAGTAGGCACTAATCTACGTCGAAAAAATGAACTATGGTTTGTTGTACATTTAGAGTATCAGTATCATGCATGGGGCAGTACTACAGAGACGTTTAGATTTTTACGGCTTATTTAGAACGTCCTAAGAAGGTTATTTTTTACTTTCAACTTTTATCCCTAAATTTGTGGCGGCCGTAAATAACGTGAAAGTTTCGTTCCTTGTCATTGGCGGATACAGATGTGTGTAAGTGAAGGAAGCAACTCTTCAGCGCGACGTCACTGGCAACGCACACATTTGATTTTCCTCATTTTTCCTTTGTTACTGTTTGCTTTAGTTTCAAAGTGTTGTGTGATAAAATCTGATACCAAACTTAGTGATTGTGTGTTGACGTTTTGATTTTCATACAGGAGGGTGATTTAATCGGGAATAACATACGCAAGCCGTCGATTCGTTAAAGAATATAAAGGGTGTCCCAGGACAAAAATGTCCACCCTGAATATATTTTCTGTAATTTGTTAAAAAAAAAAGCTAAGTTCTGTCATCTGCGATGGAGAGAGGGACATCATTAGGCGAAAAAGTTGCTTTGGAAATGTCATCCCTCTACCCCTTGAAACCATCCCTTTGATATTTTCAAATCGGGAAGGAGGTTTTGTTACACTTCGCTTGAGAGGTAATTTGATTCTTCACATGGTGGAGTTTTACTTTTTATATCTGCACGTCTGTCTTGTAAAACCTAAACAAAAACCGAATAACGTGAACACAACCATGAATGTTATTTTAGTAATTGCTGAAGAAGCACAGTTAGACTCAAAATACCTCGTCGTACCAAATGTATCAGTAACAGTGACATTGCAAATATGCCATTTAAAATTGTTAAACAATTAGAGGGAGAATTTATTGACATTTTCCGGCGCACTTAGTGGTTCTAGTGCTTCGTGGTAAGACATCACTTTGCAGTTCGTTTAATTTTTAATTTAATTAAAGTGGTTTACACATTACGAGAATATGTCGAGATTGTGAGTCTGAGTTACAAAACTAATAATACTGCCAGGGCGGCATCTCGTGCATTCAATTTAAGCCATTCTGACGAAACGGTATGCCACCCTTGTGTATCCAAGTTGCTAATGAAATTCAATGAGATTGATTTCATCCAAAATTAAAAAAAAACACGAAGTCGGCCGCCCAATAAGAGATTATGATGTCCAAGCCGCGGTTCTGGAGTATGTCCATTTGGAAAATATGCTGAGGAATGCGGCGTTTTCGACAGCGCTGCTCATAGAATTTCAGAAGGGGGAAAATTCTGCCCTTATGTCATTAACGAATGCAGGAATTAAATGAGGACGATTTTTAACACAACATTTTCTGACGAATGTTTGTTTTATTTAAATGGTCATGTTAACAGACATAGCTGTCGTTCCTGGAGCGACGTCAATCTTCTTTCATGCCCAGAGACCAGTACTCAACAACCGCGAAAATTGAACGTTTAGGCAGGCATTTTGACTGATCACATTTTTGGACCATTATCCATTCCTGGAAACTTAAAAAAAAACTATCTACAACTTCTACGAGCCGCCAATTCTCCCAGAATAACTGCGATACTTGAACAAGATCCCCGACTCTTAGAATATTTAATTCGTTTTTTAACAGAATGGAGCGCCTTCGCACTACACTGGCTCGGCAATTTCTACGTGAAAAATTCCCTGGAAGACGGGTTGGCAGAGAAGGTCCGGTGGAGTGGCCCGCAAGATTCCCTGACCTTAGTCCCATGGATTTTTCCTTATGACGGACGGGTGCAGGGATGAAATTTGAAAAATAACGTTCGCCTCACCTATCAAAGTTTACGTCTTTTAGCGTTGGTTTTTTGACACGCAACAGGAACGATATTCGGAGTGGACAGTTTTTCCTGGGACGCCCAGCGCATCAAATCCGACACTTGAATCCCAGGTCGAATTTAAAACTAACTTATGACGTCGGGTCCGATTACTTTTATTTCCGATATCGCCAAAATTATCGATCTCTGATAACGAGCGCTATTTTTCCCACTAATGGCTGTTTTTAATATCCCCCAGTGTTTGTCCCTTTTATGTCCCCCACTGTATGACAGTTACGAATTCCCTTTGAGTAATGCTTTTAGCAAATGCATCCTGCAAGTGCAAACGTGAAAGAGCACATTTTTTCGCCCGATGCTAATAGCGTTTTAGTCTCGAGTGGGTTTTTGTTCCTGCCTTTCAGTTGTTGTAAAACGTAGCGGTGACGTATCCTGTTAAAGTTGGAAAATGGATTGCGTCTTTGTTTTGAAAGAGTAGAGTTTTATAGATATGCATGTGGGTCGGCCCTAATGCCTGCCGAGGGAAGGCGAGATCTGAATAATTCCATAGTTCGGGGCCACAGTAATAAACCGGACTAATTAGGGGGAGACTAAAACACTTTTCCGAAATGAAAGTGCGTTTCCTCGTTTATTTTTAATAAGCCCCTGTGACGGGGTACACAGTACGTGCCTTAATCCCATCTCGCTAATATTTTTCAATTTTCCCCGACGAAATTATTAATATAGTCTTTATTAACGAGGCTTCATAAAACGTGAGCTTCAACCCCATGTCGCTCGTTTATATTTTAGAGGGTTATAAATAAAGTGATTTTGAATGTTGTTTTTAGTAAATTAAAATTTGTAAATGTGCCTTTTATGCTTCATTTGCGGATATCGTTAATTTCATGACTTCATTCTGGAGGGAAATGTTGATTTTTTTTTATGAATGCTGCACGCCTGCTCCACAAACAATCGGTTACCATTACTGATAATCTATCGCTGTTGATGGGTTTGCTGAAAATTGGAGGAATTTCTATTTATGGATTAATTCATATGCGTCCATGTGACACGAACGAAACGTTCCACGCACTTGATCGGTAGAAGTGATGCGTCAGAGGCCATAGAGGCCTTAAGGTTCTATGGCAGAAAATGGTTGACGCAGAATTATTCAAGTAGCACTAGGACGAAAGGAATGAAAGAACGAAAGAAGAAAAGAAGGGGAGAAAAATAGAAGGAATAAAGGGACAAAGGAGTGAAGGAAAAATAATGAATAATGAACCGAAGAATGAATAGATGCACGATTGACTGAACAAATGAAGAAGACACACACACACACATATATATATAATAGTCCCATTTAATTGATGAAGACGATGAGGTTGCAGAGACGCAACACCTTGATCCTATTGGGCAAGGATTTGTTGTCTCAAGCATTACTTCCTCTAACATTCATGAAATCTGAAGTTTTCTCCATTACGTGTTGGACGTGCCGTTGTGTACTCCTCAAAAGATGATGTCGGTCAACGAGGTAATACCCAGTCAGTGGGCTAGATACCGAAACCTGTGTTATCATTAAATTTTGTAATGTATCTATCAACTGCTCCCGAATAAACAGAGTGTTTCCGGGAAAATTGCCGCGAATGCAAATCTAATGGGTCGCTGATGTAAAAACGCTTGAACTTTGATAAGGAGATGGACATCGTTCGGTGAAAAAGTTGCTTATGAAGTGCCATGTATGTGCCCCTGGAAATCGCCTCTTTGAAATGGTCATATTGGAAGAGGAGTCGTGTTACACTACTAGTTCGAAAGGTAATTTTGTTCTCTACGGGTCAAGCTTTTATGCTCTATTTTTGTACAGGAATCTTACAGAAATTAAACAGGCATCATTGTCGTCACAGGAATGACATCAATTCTTATTTGTTGCGAGAGATCCATATTTGACAACCTCAAAAATTCAATATTTGGGCAGGAATTGTGGATGATCATATTGTTGGCCCATTTTTCGTTCCTGGGAACTTAAAAGGAAAAAACTATCTACAACTTTTACTAGAAACCGTATCTCCTAGGGTGATTGACATACTTTAACTAAATCCTCGCCTCTTTGAACAAGAAGTAGTTTTTCGACAGGATAGAGCGCCTCTACACTATATTGCTGCACTCCGACAATTTTTAAATGAGGAATTCCTTGGAAGATGGATTTGTAGAGGTGGTCCAGTTAAATGGCCTGTGAGATCCCCCGACCTTAGTCGCATCGATTATTTCTTATGGGGATTTTTGAAGAATAAAATTTATGACACGCAATGACTTGAGGAGCTATGTGCCCGAACCGTGAAAGAGTGGAGGTCAGCAACACCAGAAATATTAGATAATGTGCAACGACGTTTCGAGCGTCACGTGCACACGTACATGGAAATCCACGGCGGTCACTTTTAGCATTTCTCACGAATAAATGAATGAAATATCAGTAAAAATGGTCGAAATCAAGTTATTTGGTTTTTATTTAATTGCTACAAGACTAACGTGGAAAAGTAAAAGCTTGACCATATAGAGAATAAAATTACCTGTTAAACGAGGTATAACGCAACCTCTCTTCCAATTTGCGGATTTCAAAGGGGTGGTCTGCAGGGGTAGAGGGATAGCATTCGAAAACAACTTTCTTACCAAATGATGCCCCCCTCCGTCTCAAAATTGACGTGTTTTAGCGTTGTTTTTTACAACATAAAAAATAATCAGAGTGAGCGCTTTTCCGTGGAACACCCTGTACGTTTTAAAATTGATGACACCATTTAATATGCCATCGCCTCGGTTTAAAGTATCAACTGGCGCCATATTGACTGACTTTTCATGGGAGGGTAAAAACAGTATTTTCAAACATAAAGATAAGAACTTAGACTGAACGCATTAAACATGGTTTCCGCCAGTAGGTTCAGTTGGTGTTTCAGAACTGCAATAAAAATTATAATCGTATCTGATTAATCTATTGTTCATGTGGATTATTGTGCTACAATAAACACATAAACCTGGATTGAATGTATTTGGGCGTGGAGAATAATTTATAAGATATCCATTAACTGTAATTATTTATCGATACCTTTATTGATAACTGTCTACGACCAACGGTTGACCTAATTCCCTTTGTAATATTTCATTTAATAAATATTGTAATATAACGTTAATATACAATAGATGTGGAAGTATTAGCTCAAAATTTTTGGAATTCTCAATATAAACGGAAGCAACTTCTGTTAGCAATCGAAGCTGAGTTGGAAACTAAAACGGCCTTCGATGGCGTCCCTTAGGCACCTTATAATAATTCCCAGCATCCCCACAAACACTCACCCGGCTATTGCTCGTGAAACTAGAGGGAATCACGTGTATATTTTTCAGACAAGTCACGTTTTAGGACTGTTTCAATATGCAAGGGGTAGAATTGCTATTAATAACCGGAAGTCTGATGATCTTTGCGAATGCAGAAACACCCGAGTTAGGTGCAGTAACGAATAGACAAACCACGCCATTAGTTTCCCCTCTTGTTAGCAGATTTGTCGGCTTATTTTCAAAGTTATATTAGTCGCACAATGGGTCTGATGCAGCCAACTTGTTTCTCGAAAATACACCCACAGCTTTCCGTTTTGTATTATTAGAATCGATCGGGGTGTCTAGCTCTTTACTTTAGAACAAAGGACTGACCATATTAATTTTCGTCCAATTTTGTCAGCTTACAATTATCCGAAAAGGCACACGTCACCTTTTGGACCAAAAATTAATTAAAGGGCCTTTGGGCGAGTGCCATAATAATAGTTCGTGCAGAGGGTCCTTTTAATTTGTTTATACACTTTATCGGCACCAATATAACCTAGGAAATATTGCTTTAGGGAATTCTGATACATTTCATATGTATAATGATCGTAGTTGCCTGTATCAGGTCAGATTAACCGGAGCGATCCTCGTTACTCTCACTATGGATCATGGCCGTTTCGGGTTGCAATAATGGAGTTGCCAATATTCTTGGAACTTTAGGAAAAGTTTGTACATCATTTTGTGACTTTTATGGCTAAATCGAGGAAACTTAAAAACGCCTAGATTTGATTCTGGATGCATAGGAAGACAATCTAAAATCTGTCGATTTTAACGCATTTTAGGGCCAACCTCAAGGAATTTATTACCGATTAAATCGACGAAATTTTGATTTCAAGAGCTTAATGCAAAATGGTTAATACGCTGTTAACCTCAAAATCAAGCTAATTTTCGTAAATCCAGAGAATCTGGCTGACATTTCAGTTTTAACGATTTTGTGGAAATTGACCAAAAGTAAAGTTAACAGCATAATAGCAGTTTCGCCCTAAGCAACTCACATATTATTGTTGTTTGGCGTGTCAATGGGCTGTAGCAATCCTTATTCGATTTTTCACTGTTGCCGCGAGCAAACCTCATTGATAAACAGTTACGAAGAATAAATTTTTAATAAAACATTCAACGTTATTTTATGTCGTTCTATCATTTAAAGGAAGCGTTTATATTTTCATGGAGTTTTCAACACATAATGAAGGCTGATTTTAGCGACATTACCATCGATCATTCCTCGACGAACAGATGTCCTAAATTGGTCGTCGCCCCAATTTCCGGGTTGTTTTGTGTCAAAGTAATTTTCCTGAAATCACTTCAACCCCCATAAGAAATTTATAAAAGTAATATTAATTAAATTACTCAATTCTGGTATTATTTACTGTCGCTCAATAAAGTTTTTCAAAAGATACCAGTAGAAGCACCTGCAATTACGTTAAGAGGCGAATCGAAGAAAAACAAAAAGCGTAAAACTTAATTAGTTTCTGAATAAGCTCGTTTCTCTTTTATATATCTGTTCGTTCTTACAACCATTTTTCTTTCTTGGAAAAGGGTCAATTCTGTCAGTTACAACATTGTATTTCTAGCCGAAGAAAAATACTATGCTCAAAGTTGATTGAATTTTCTTTCTCGCCACATATAGAAGGATTGAAATAAACACGACCTTTTATTTTTTTCCAAAGATAATGATATACCGGATTAAATTTTTTTTACATGGCTGGATGGTGCTTAATGAGCCACGTCAGCCAAACCGAAGTTGTTTATCTACAGAGTTTGATTTCAATAAAGTTTCACGTCCAATCTTGGGTTTTTTTTGTAATTTTCCTGAATTTTTTATAGCACGTCTCAAATTTATTATGAAAATTGTATACAACGACGCAAAGTTTATAATTTCATATTTATAATCGATTGACACTATAAATATTTTTCGATAGTCGAAGAATGCATCTATATAAGTGTGTATATACCAAACTTCAAAAATTAGTTACAAGTCTTCATCATGCGTTTCGAAGTTCCAGCAACTAATTTCCCTTTTTTAAAAAACAACACTGTAATCGGTGCCATTTTGAAAATTCCAACGATGGGCATTGTTGAAATTTCCCACAATGCATACATTGAATATATACACGATGTTCGTGTAACATCATCCCAACATGTTTGAATGATCATTCCTCCAGATTTTTTCTGGATTATTTTGTAATGCTTTCATAAATACTATTCAAGGATACCTTGTTATATTGTTGTTTCTCAAACAGTTTGACAAAAAAACACTAAAAATAAAAATTAAACTCGCTAACTTTCCCATTGATTTATTCAGATTATCCCCGATTTTATCACTTTATTTATGTTTTGTTATTAAATCCATAAATTCTCGGGAACGGTCGTCCCTCGACATTAGCCAGTTAATGTTTTCCGTAGGAACTTTTTATTTCGACGAATAAATCAGGCTGATTTTATTTTTTCGTGAGAGTTAAGTAGAAAAGCGAACAAGCTGAAATATTAATTTTAGATATTACTTATATTTTATGCTTTTGAGGAGAAAATAAAAGAGGAATAAACACAGAAGTGGACATTTTATAATTTAATTCAAAAAGATATATAAAAACTGAAAATTTGTTGAAAATTTCACTTTTTGCCTAACGTGCCCGTTTTCGCTTTCAAATGAATCTTAGAAAATGATTTTAAAATTGCTACTTGAGTTTAGTACGTACACTACCCCTCAAAAGTATTTGGGCCCCTATTGTTTCTTCAGAATTAACACCAGAAGTTATGAAGAAGACATCATTTTTTTATTCATTAATATGGTACAAAAGATAATTACCTAAAAACATATTAAAAAAATGGAAAAACACTGCAAATGTTTGAATGGACGCTTCATCTATATGTCCTCTTCGTGACTGAATAATTGAAACGCATAATCGGAGTGTCCGTTCCGCGATTTTTTTCAAGATTTCAACTGTTGTTTCGTCCGAGGCTACTTCTAAATTAGTTAATAAGTCATCGGTTGATATGGAGGCCAATTGGCGAACCTTCCTGCCCAATTCACCTTACAACAATTCAATTGAATTTAAATCTGGGCCCTGAGGAGGCCAAACCATTCATTTAACAACACCTTCTTTTTTTTAAATCATGCAAATATTCTTTGCATGATTTGCATGTGTATTTTGGGTCATTATCTTGTTGTAAAAAAAAATTCTGATCTAAAATCATTAGCCCAGAAGGTATCTCATGACTTTCTACAATGTCGCGGTATCCTTCATTTCTCAAAATCCCCTTCGATTGTCATGATGCCGCCAATAGCTGTGCCTTCCATCACCTCCATATTTAACAGCAGAGAGAAGTTATTCCTTCCTCGCAACGTGTTGGCCCATTGCTCGATGAACAAACACGCGTCTTCGTTAGCTAAACAATTCAAATTTCGACTCATGTGTCCGTAGCAGTTTGTCCCACGCTTCTATCGTCCGACGTTGGTAATTCCGGGCCCATTGTAGTCGTTTCTATTTATGCCGATTGCGTAAGAAGGGGTTTTTCGTTACTTTTCGTCCATGAAGGCCATGTTCCTTTAAGTTACGTTTTACCGTAAAAACGTTAACTGATTTTAACTGTTTAATATAATTTCTGTAGTAATTTCTGAAACTGTTTTACGTGTATTTCTCTTCCTAATTAATGCCATTGCACGATCATCTACCGATGTACTTACTCTCGGTCTCCTACTTCGTTATTTGATTAGAAAACTACGATTTTTTTGAAATTTTTTACATATATAGTAAACGAGGGAGTGAATTAAATGCAATTCTCTGACAATTCGTCGGTTGCTTTTGCCGCTTATTTCGATGTCTATTCTCTTTTCTTAGACATTATTTTTTATTTTTTAGCATTTTATTTCTCGGCCTTACCGTTACGAGCACAAAAGCACGTTAACTTTAACTTCGATGTATTATGCCAAGTTGTCAACAACGCAAGGTTATTATTATACTGTTTCGAATGACAATAATAAAGAAAAATCAACATTTTTCCACCGAATCACTTTAAATTGTTACACCTGCATTTTTTAATGTCCCCGAAGTATTTCAATAAAATTTTTGATTTCGTAGATAATAACATCCTCAAGCTCCCATCAATTGCTACATTTTTTGGACAGGTACTGTGCTGGAGAGGAGTAATTAAATCTATTCAAAGGGGGATATCTACGCTATATTTTTATTTAAACAATTCCATAAAATGAAGATTCCCAAATACTTTTGGGCTCTAATATATGTTTCACAAAACTCAAATAAATCGGACAATAGAAAAAGCAGCCAAAAAATGAAAATTCTCATGAATGCAACAAACCAAAAGTATAACTCAAAAAAAAACGCAGATTTGCCTATTGTCCGAAAATACGAGCTTATCCGTTTTTTCTGCCCATTCAAGAAAATTAATTAAAACTGAGCCAATACGAATTTTTTAACATTAGCAATTGTTAATGAAAGGCACCTAAAATTTTTGAATGACAATTATTTAATCAGAAGGAAAAATCGTGTTTGCAAGCGAGAATGAAAAATTGGAGCCGCAGATTTTAGGCACATAAAATTCGCTAATTAAACAAATGCTTTGTTATAAGGGACCTTTGTGTTCGAACAATTAGAGAACTGTTGAATTTGAATCGAAACTTTTCTTTTATCATATTAAATTTTCGAGGCCGGAGGGAAAAGAAAAATAAGTGCGGATTTTAATACCATAATAAATTTGATGCATCTGTTTTACTAACGTTAATAAAAATGTTTGAGTATTCCTTTCCAGCTACAATATTATCAATTTTAATGAGAGATTGAAATCCGTAAGCTTATGGAGCCGATAATGAAATATCCAGAAATTATCATACTCTCGACAAAGAAAATCATGTATATGGACTGGCTTTGAAGTAATTGGGGCAACCTCAAAGGCTGAAGGCTGCAACAATTTTCCTTCTATAGATAATTACGAGGCCAAACAAAATGCAAATTCGAAGGAAGAAAACCAACCTTTGCATACGTAATTACCACTTCCTTATACACTGTCAACGTCTTTCTCTTTTCCTAACGAACTAATCAATTTTAAACCGAAACCCGATCCAGTAAATCTCGTAAACCGACGTCTAAAGCTTGGAAATTGCAGTGGTGTAGACCAAGAAATTCCAATGATATTTCCATATGGAATTTATTAAATTAATATTTACCTCTTTTAGCTTTTATAAATCAATAAAATTCCGAAACTTCTAGGAGTAATTGTAATTTTTTCAGGAAGTCTAATATTAATGCTGGTGTTAATCAGTGCGCTACGCCTCTGGAAATGTAGAAATGTAGAGGCACGAAAGCTGCATGGGAGCTCTATAATAGGGCCTGGCAGCAAATGGGATTCCCTCTACATAAATGCATGGCTAAATGCAGGCTGTAGACCCTAGGATAATTTTATCTGGAACACCGAACAATTAATACTACTGGGTGGGGGGAGGCCGAAAGCCATCGAATATCTGCTAAATGAGGCGCTGTCTAATGGCAGGTAGATATGCCAACTTCTAGGAGAGAAATGTCCTCCTATTGTCTGCCGCAGAAAATATGTAGAGTGATAAAGTCATGCATTCTCTGAATCTACCAAAAATATATGCCCATTACCTGAAATCAGAGCAAAATAATGAATTACTGAAAGAGGGGGAGAAACCACAGATAATGCAGAATAATTTAGGGGACGTGATTAAAGGAAACCAAATATTCATTGCCTCAAAAGACAAAACAAGTTCCTAACGGCAATCAATCAAAATGATAAAAATGATTAATAAAGTGATTTGTAATATGGGAGAAGCAGATGAAGTTGTAAGGCAAGCATAGCAAAAACCCTGTTTGTGTCAAGGATCACCTTAAATGTGTTTTAATCAAGAGATAGTGTAAGATAAATGATAAAAATGAGGTGATATTTTAATCAAAAAGGGCAAAAAAATAATTGAAGTTAAACTTAATAAATACCCTGTAGACTTTAAAGCTATGAGACATACGAATGCGACTTACTACGGTTAGATTTCTTTACATTCCCAAAATGTATGGTGAACGGACTGGCCTACTTTTGCACGACGCATTGTATTAATCACTAACATGGATCACTCACGTGGCTAACATGATGCGGAAAGCATTACTTTTCCCATTGACGTGCAAAAACATGTGCTGCAAATCACTGAGGTTGGCTTTCCGGTAAACCCTTTAGGTTGAATAGAAGATTTATTTTTCCCGCCAAATAGTTTCAATGTGAATATTTTCGCATTTACGTAGTGGTAGGCACAATGAATATGAAGTAAGTAAAAAAATTACGAAACGGGAATCTGTAAGCAGATCTCCTTTGTGCCCATTTTGCTGTTATTTTATTACTCAGTTCATATTTGCTTTACCCAGCATCCTAAGAAAAACAAGATGAAATATATACATCTTCTGGAATATCTTGTATATTGTAAGGATGTAAAGTGTTTTTTCAACGTTTTTGAATTTGCTTTATTGTTTTACATTTAACATCGAGGATATACAGAGTGTCGGATATTTTTTTGGAATAGGATTTTAACCACGTATTCTACGCATAAAGATAATATTAGTTTACTATACACGCTACATTCGAGAAATGCTTTGTTAAGGAAATACTAAGCGCTGAAGTTTCGTTGAATTGTTCGGAATGATGGCCATTATGTTCTACACATAAATTAGAACGTCACCATAAAACCCGCCGAACATTTCTCAAGTTCTATGCAGTTATGTTAAAAGCAAAACTTTTATTCGTCTTATAAGTTCTTCTTGAGAGTTTGAGTGTAGTGAGAGTGGAATACATATTTCTCTTCATAAACCCACAAATATAAAAATCTGAAAGTGTTAGATCGAACGATCGAGGAGGCCAAGCAGTTGATCGCTCACGACCTATCCATCCCCATGGATAATTTGTATTTAGCCATTTCCTCACCGCTAGGGAACAACGTGAAGGACATTCGTCTAATTATGCCATTAACTTATACGAAAAATTTGAGTTAAATATCTAAAATACTTGGAGAGCTATGAAAGTTAATTTGAAAAAAAAAAATTCAAAACCTTCTATTCTCTTAACGAAGTCTTTTTCAAATATAGTTTTTATAGCAAACTAATGTTTATGTGCAGAATAAGTAGTTAAAGTTCTGCTATAAAAACCTGAACGTCCTGTATATTAACTTGATCCACCAAATGGGAAAATAACTATGATCTTGAGGATAAAAATTATGCCATAGACGCGGGTACGTCTATGACGACTAACATGTATGCTGAGTACAGTAATTCATCGATTTCATCTGAAGTTTCTCCTTTCCCTTTGACTATTCAATCTCCATCTTTGATTGTACCCTGATGTGTATTTAATCGCTAATCAATCACATCATTCTGTTCTCTCTACAAATTGGTTTTCTTGGCATCATATTATGCACAAATCATATTTACGAATATTGAATTTGAAGTTTGGCTAAACTACCCCACCGTCTCTTCTCGGGGACCTTTCTAATGGAGCTATTTTACTTTGAAACAAACGCATAACTTTGTTCTAGTTAACATAGTCCCATTATTGGGAATTGGGACACATGTTTCATTATACAAACACATTCCCAATCATTGAACTTTAGATATTTTCCAAGAACTTCTCACAGAACCTCTCGTTTCTGAAGTTATATAAGTACGCGTTGGTAATAAGAAAAGTTAGGCTTCGCCTTGCTTGTTATAAGCATAATAATGCCATTCGATTCGAGTAGTTTTTCAACGCCTTTGTTAACTATTTTCTTTCAAGCGCCCTATAAACAAGGAATTCAAAGAACTGCTAGGAATTTAAACTTTAGCAGAGTAATAAAGCACTAAAGGATTTTGCAATGTTTTGAAGTTATCGGAACACCGAGAAGCTACTGATTTCTTACACCACTAATTAAAATCCATTCCCAAGCCCATATACAGGGCCATTCACGGTGAGTGCCCTATTAAAAGGTTACGGGGTGCTGATATAGCTAGAGAACTGAAATTTTGGATGTTGATGTAGTGGAGTTTGATCTGTTGAATTAAAATGTTGGTATCGCCGCGACGTTGACAGATCTACGTGTAACTGACAACAACTTTGTTATTTTAAACGGCACACCCTGTATTCTATTACATTTTCGAATTTCCCGGAAGATTTAAACCCCAGTTCGTCTATCATATGCTATAGCTGCGATGAACCGTTTTCGAAATATGTAATTTTTTTTGCCTGATTTGGCAACAAAAAGCTCTTTTCAGCTATCACAGCTAGAGAGTTGAAACTTGAGCTACAGACTCTTATTAGTTATCTGTACCTTTTAATGTTGTACATTTTTTGGATTTGCACACGGGGCGTGGAAAAATTAGTGCGATATCAGAAGGATATAAACATGGGCGTTAAATGAGAATCTTAAATAGAACACCCTATATTTTTTTGCCAAATTAGTAAAAAGAAAAAAAAATCGAAAACGTTCATCACAGCTATGGCATATGACAGACGAACTGGGGTTTAAATCTTCCGGGAAATTCGAAAATGCAATAAAATACAGGGTGTGCCCTTTAAAATAGCAAAGTTGTCAGTTACACATAGGTCTGTCAACGTCGCAACGATACCAATATTTTAATTCAACAGATCAAATTCCATTACATCAGCATCCAAAATTTCAGATTTCTACCTACATTAGAACCCCGTAAACTTTTAATAGGACACTCACCGTGAATGACTCTATATATAATATATATATCTAAGGACGAGTTCATTTAAGCAACAAGAAATATTCCACGGTAAATGAGTACGAACTATTTAATATAGAGTTCATATCTCGAAAGTTTACTAAATATACCTGGATTTATTAAAACGTTAAAACTCGAAGAAGTTCATTACTGCAAAGCAAACAGGTCAGGAAATTCTGAGACGCCTTTGCTCGTCGGTACGTCTTTGATGTGTCCGTAATAAAGTGGAGGAATTTAGTGAAGTTAACTACGTGAAGTTTAGCTGCGACGTGAAACGATACTTGGAAATCTTTTTAGAAAAAGTGTCGTATGAGTCGGTCTTTGATGGTTTTTAATTGAGTAACCTTTGAATGTGAGAGGAGCCGCTCTTAGTTAGAAAGATTGTGGACCTGCATGATAAGTTAAAACGAAATGCGTTTTGCATTTGGTAAATTCGACAAGATTACAACACATGTGCGGGAAATGTTAGATACGCGGAAACTGAAGGTAAGATTTAAAGTGTCTCGTTGAATAAATAAAAATATCGATGCATGAGTTTAATTTCAACGAATCAGGTCTCCTTTAGCGGTGTTGCCCGTAGATCTTGCGAGATCATATTAATAATTTGCCACGGGTTGAAATGACGTTCCACCCACGTAGTTATTTCTATTTTAAGATACTGAAGAAAATTTCTTGTCGCTGAAGTAAACCAAGTGCCTCCCGGCTCTTGCTCGAACTTACTGAAATACGTCATCGATATCAAACTAAATATTTCAGTTTAAATAATGGGCTGAAACGGGATTAGAGCAATTATGTTGCGATTTCGAGCGATTCGACTCAAGCGAAATCTAAATTAATTTGGGATTGACCCGAAAATTTCAATCAGCTTGAATTTTTAATGTTATTGAACTCGATCCAGATTGATATTATCGATCTAAATTTACTGTCGAGAACTCAAATGCGGAACCCCCACTCGCGTCAAGGTACGTCGCCATTGAGATATCCGGAAAAAAAATTGTGGAAACTTAAATTATATTAAGTTTTAAAAACGGGTCTTTGAGCATGCCGCATTTTGATGAAAGCCTGGATGAATTTATTCCCAATAAAGTCGTTTTGGAACGCTGACATCAAACTAGGAAGCGCCATTGGCCGTGCCAAAATCACTCATGCGAATCTGTAAAAGTACTGGAATCCAATTTTCTTTTAACAAACTTATCCTATCTTCATCTGATATTTCAACGCCAGTGCCTTCAGAATATGACCCTAAAATACTTCATGCATATGATGAATTCACTTTAAGGAAGAAAGATTCTGCAATATCAAAGTCGACTCCGAGTTACTAAATAATTGACACAGTAATTACATCGAAAATTAGAGCTCTATGTAATTATACATTTCCATATAATTTGAAGAAAATCATGAAAGAGGTTTTTAATGACTGAAATTTAATTAACTCGAAAAGTGGAGCTCATCAAGATTTCTAATAAGAACCACCAACGTGTTTGATTAGACTGAAAACGTTAATGAAGAAATAAAAATGTCGATTCGTGACCTCGTTACACTGAGAGCGTACATTGAACAGCCACTACCGATAAACTGCATCAAAGGACATTTTTCCACTACATTTTAGAGCAGAAAATCCGAGTTGATTGCCGTTGCTTCCGGAAAATGAAACATAAAAGCCATACGTAACTCGGAGACACATTATTTTCTTTGCCGTTTCCAGTTACATTATGCTCCGTATCCTGAACATCACAAGATACAATAAATATCATAAATCTGGAGTTCTTCGAGGAAAGCACTTTCGGATATTTGTCAAAAAGTTAAAGCAACCAAGTTTCGAAGTCTGCTTACGAGTGGAAGTTCAGAGGTCTGATATTCCGGTATGTGAGTTCGGAAACTAGACAAAGAGATGACTTCGCCGGGGCAACTTTTAATGATATGAACGTAGATGTTAAAGAGAACGGTATTTTTCTTGTCCTGGTCCAGGTAAATACTTTCAATCTTTGCAGTGGGACATAATATAATATGCAGCGATGAGGGATAGGAGTCTGCTAACTTTGGTTCCATTGTTTCCCTCCCTTATCGATTACAGTTTCGTGAAGTTTCAGCAGCTTTCATTCCAAACACGAGCAAAACCCTTGTAACAATAAAATAAAGAGCATCATTTGTAACTCTCACGAATAACAATGGATTTCATTCGGGCTGTTCAGGTTAATTTATCATAACAAGAAATTACCTGGCATGGCTGCAATTTAAATGCAGCTTTTCTACCTGCTGAGAGAATTTGAATTTGTGTCTGATTCTGACTTTTATTAGTGTTAACCATTAGCTTAATGGTATATCACTAATTAGGCAATTAGAATTAGCCGCGAAGAAACTTCCAAAAAGTGCGAAGCGTTCTTCAAACTATAATTTATCATTTTGTGTCACGAATTATAGGGGAATTCAAATTACTATCAGAGGGTGTATAATTAAGTTGAATCCCGACAGGAATTTTAGTAATAACCCTTTGATATACAGATATAATTTGTAAATTCCCGGTGTCTCAGCGCTGAATGTCAGCTGTTTATTTTACGCCCCTCTATTAAGTTTCGAGTTTTGGGCGTTAGATAGAAATGAGGGAAATGGATAAATGTGACATAATTAATAAGACTGATACGACAGAGTTAATAACTTACTAACACTCGATGTCAGCGCCAGTATAAATTGGTCTTTTACCATGTCATAGATATGTCGAAATTTTATCTCGCAGATGTATAGGCAGGACATTATAAAGTCCATTTATTTGTAAACGAGCTTTCGCCCTGAATAATTTTTATTCCATTTCGATATATTACGAGTTGATTATTCAATGTCTGGTGACATTAGTAATTTCAAAAAATTCAATCCGCCGATTGTGTACAGTAAATACTTTACATTTTTTAGGATAAAATATTACATAAATTGATTTCTCATGTTTATCACATGGAATAAAATTTGGAATGAAACAAACCTGTCCGTTGAGTCGAATCCGCTCAAGGAGTTTAATATTTCTACTCGTGAAAAAACGATGGTTTAACTTACTTGTTGTATAAATAACTATTATTCAATTTTGACACGTTAGGAGCCGATTATTCCACGCCTTCCAACGCTCTAAATAACGTATTTCCCAAGCGACTTAAGTGCAACATCATTTACCTCAGAACATACGCATCAAGGGCTTCGGACGTCAGAAAGCTCTTTTACTCCTGACAAACATCGATCTGTTTATCTATAATATTAATGACTAAAAAATCCACTGATACAACAACACGTGCTAAACTTAATATATTTTATAGATCACACAGAAATTTGATTCCTACTTTTTTAGAAAAGTATTTTCAAAATTAAATAAAATTTTCCACACAAATGGTACCTTCAATCTGTTTATAGAGGGGGTTCGGAAATAATGTCAAAATATTATTGGAGGACATTCTAGAGACTAAAATAATTAAAAAAATTTTATAAATATAGCCCAAAAATTGCTTCTTCATAGGGGATAAAACGCCTCAAAAGGAGAATTTTGAAGGTGGTTTTAATAAATTTGTTTGTGTTAACAATTGCATATTTTAGTCAGAGGAGTCACTTTCGAGGGCTCTTCTACATAAATGTTGTCGTAACTTTTTTGTTCCTGATATTTTTGAATTTTTTAAATCGAATTACTGAAACGCGAAAGTACTGTTAATTAAAAAACCCTCTTATTCCATCTCATTAGGGTAAATCGTTTTCCACGAAAATGGGTTGTTATGAGCGGACGCATGATTACATGGACATGGAAATGAATCTTTATAGACATAGCAGGCATTCTTGTAACAGATTTTTTTTATTAGCCAGGCATAGCAAGACTTATATCATAAAGGATTTTTCAGTGATTCATAACAAATGTTGCAGGTGACCTCCGTTTTTTCTCAATGTATCCTGTAATTATTGTCGTCATAGATTTGGATTCGCACGTAATGTGTCCATTTAATGAATCGTTTGAATGGGGAACTCTGAACTTTCACAATATTTTCGCAACGAATTAGAGGATTCGTTGAGATAAATGGAGGCCATTTGCAACACGAAACAATATTCCTATTTATTTTTTAAATAAATAAATTTAAATGTAATTAATTAACTAATTAATATTATTATTCAGGTTTTAATAAATCTTTTTTTTTTAATTCGACGTTATTTCCGGACACTCTGAAAGGAAAAGAAAATATCCACTTATTACTAACCTGGAATAAGGTTGTCCAACATTGCTTGACATTAAATCGAAAATTTGACGAAAATGTACATATTTTTTACTCAACTCTCAAACATAATTTCCGTTCTATTTGCGCTGTGAAATGTCGCTCGGGCTCTTGCAAAAGAGAAAAATTTGGTCTTTCTCGTGATGTTTGTGTGTTGTGGATCCCATGGTGGCCGCCGGAGCAGTGTGAGGTAAGAAATTCGAGGCATGTAAATTTCGTTTACGTATTAAAGTCTACAACTTGTAAATGTTGATTAATCGCGACGAAACTTGGAGCATCGAGAAACCTCGAGGGTCTTCAGATGTGAATGGGATATTGAAATCGGTCGAACAGGAAAATTGTGAGAAGCTTCCAAATCGCTGCTAAAGCTTTCGAAATTTTTACCCTTGTACACAGTGCACTCTTTTAGTTGGAAAAGCTCCCTTATAACGTGATTCGACTTTTTGCATGACGGCATTCAAAGGGCACACCGTGGGTTACTTTCCTGCCCAGTGCCTGCAGGACTCGTATAAACTTAAAATAACTCAACAAAACTTAAAAAAACAACAAACAAATTGGAAAATTCTTAGTAATTTCACGTCGAGGTCATATGTGTTTTTGTTTTCGTTAGAAACATCATCATGTATCCGGCTTCGTAAAAATGTCTCGAGTTTTCTCCATCGATTATCTGTTTATAATGTTTTCTATAAATTGCTCAAAAATTGATTTCAATCCTGTTGAACTTAATTCGAATTCGAAAGGAATAAACTCGTAAATTTTGAGATTTCTTCAATCCGGAGGGATTTCAGAAATCAGGAGATCTATTTTCTTCTACACATTTCCAAGAGAACTAGGGGTTTTCGTTTTCGCGTCCTTGTCAGCAGATATCAGTGTCAGTTTAATTTTATTTTTGTGTTTACTCGACTTTCCCATGCCGTGTAACGAAAATGGGACCCAATTGACGGACGCACAAAATTTCAAGTATTGAAAATTGTCTACTTGAACAAGTTTATTAGTGATGGAGATTAATAGTGGAGAGTGCTAACGGAACAGAATGGCGAAAATCCCCGGAAATGTTGGAAATAAATATATAGAAGTTTACAATTTTAGGGTTTAAATTTTCAGGTAAAACAGATAGGTTGATATCTTTGAAAATATGAAGGTCCTTACATTAAACAAAAATGAAACCTGAAAGATTTTTAAAGATTTGCAGTGACCATCTATATAAAATGAGAGCTAATTTTGGTAATTTGCGGAGAATCACAAGTTTTTACTAATTTCGGAACTTTACTTTTACTGAAAGTAACGAAAATAATTTGATCCTTAGCAATGGCTCAATATGGGATGCAAAGGATACTGAAAGACCTCGTTGTGCCCTTTAAAAAAATATATTCACGTTCTTCGGGTGGATATTTAGGTAAAGCAAGATCAATATTTTCACTTGAGTCACCAGAACGTGGTCTTCTGATATGCTCTACGTCACTTACTCTGCCATTGTTAAACGTCAACTTGTTTCTCCATGTGGAACTTTTCGACGGCTTTCCTAAAAGTGAGTTGAATTAAAATTATCGACGGAAAAAATTGGAAATAAAATTTAACAATTTTCTTACATTCTTGAGGCGACTAACGCTCTATAACAAAATTCGAAATTTTTCTACTTTTATATAAAAACTTTTCTTTGCACAGTTGTCAAGGCGATAACTAGATTATAACCATATTCTACATCTGGGTGTTTCCCCCCGCACGGTTTTGTATAGGGGCTCACCGTGTACTTGCGTCCAACGTTTTTGCCTGAATGCTTCTCATTGAAAACTTTTGCCATTATTCGAGCAAAGCAAGCTCCGCTGTTAATAAATATTAATTCAATTTAATTTTCAAAAATGTATATAATTTTACACATTTCAATTCCGTTGGCTATCGTTGGAAAAACAACAGTACCTGCCTTTCAGTTACCCACAAAAACATTTTGCCTATTACAAAAGTGATTGAATATTTTGTCAGTTATTTATTTATATTCAGAATTTGATAGTTTAATTCGGAAAGCTCTCTCTAGCATTTAACAGAACAGCGACGATGGAGAATTTGCCCAGTTTTTTTATTGGGGTGGTTTTTGTGGAAAATTAAGGTATTCCAAATAGCGGTTCTAATATCGCATTGTTCCTAGACCAATCAAAATATTAATTTCTTAGTTAAGTTATTATCTATAAATTAAATTATTGATTATGCGCGAAAAGCTGACATTTCAAATTATCGTGCTTTTCGTATTCGTCTTTGTTCTTTTTAATTCTGAGCATTATGGGTAGGCTTCAACTTGTAATCCCAAATCCTAAGCTAATTTTCTACTAACCTGAATTAACCTCTAAATAATGGACAAGAAAGCGTATTCTCCAGACAATTTAATCATCAAACTAAATAAATTTGAACTACCTTTAAAACTAAAATTTCAGACATAAACCCCATTCATGAGTCTTCCACACTCCATTTTCTACCAGTTTTATTAATCTGATATGCAAGCTTATTAATCAATGTGCCCGATAAAGCTTTATTATCATCGCCAAGGAAAGTTAATATTAATGCCTAAAATAATAAAATTTTGCCTACACTATACCTTTAGCGTGCCAACCAAAGAAAAGATGCTAAAATATATTGGTCTATTAAATTTAACGATATGGCTACCATGCCGGCACACACAGTACAGGTATGCCAAGCACCTCTATATTTCGCTTTAATCTGTAATATGAATGTCGGTGTTGGAATTTTACCCTACGGAGCAAAATATCCCTAAACTGCGGTTATGGCTAATCAATTTCGGGAAAGCTTACGAAGATTTATTTGAATGGAAGAACGGGGAATTGTTAAATGACGGTGTGAACTTAAGGATTATACGAAAAAATAAAGACTGATAACGGGGCCCCGTTCTCTCGGGTGCGGAATAACTGTTATAAATTCAGCATGTAGCAAATAGTTTCAAATTTATCACTACGAGGGTAGAAATTCCGAAACAGGCACTATGCGCTGCAATTTCTTTGGCGGGGCTCAAAAATGTTTAAGGGGTGGTTTAAGCGTTCTTTAAGACGAGGAGATTAAGCAAATGCATTTATTGGAGGTCGAAGAACAGGAGCTTGCCGGTTTTAATATGCATTCAATTTGCTAAATACTATGAACACCTCCAAGATTATTTCTAAAAATTTCTTGTGAAGTCGTATATATGTTCTAGTGCCATCCCTCTTGCATTGCACAAATCCCCATTCAGATGATTAACAAATCACTTTATTAATACATTAATTTCTTTGGGTTTTTTCCATTTGTGACAACCAAGACATTGATTCCACGTAACCCACATATGGAAATGGAGTCTAAAATCTTTATGCATGGAGAGAAGAGTTTTACTTTAACCCTTGAGAAATCGTTCTGGGTGTAACATGACCCCAGTTGCATTGAGCTTCAAATAACTTTGCTGTGTGTCAACTAAATGACCCCAGGTTATTGGACTTTTGTTGTATATACAGTGTGTAAGATTTAACCTTAAATATCGAAATATTTTGAATTCTAGGCACCTTACAAACAAATAGTTTGCATCAAGCTGCTTGAGGAGGACCTGTATCGATGTTAAAGTCGATGATCCTCCACCCCCGTGTGAGCAGACTGGGTGTTCCCTTTTTAAATTGAAATGGGAATCCCCATTTTTTTTGCAGATTCGAAGAATATGGCTAAAAATAAGAAACATTTGTCCAAAATATTTTTTTCGATTCACTCAACACACTGTAATTAATCGAATTCTATTCATATCATAAGTAACAACCTTTACTTTTAAAAAATATCTATGGGACAACAAAAATTATATGGTAACAAAATGTGATAAATAAACAACAACATAAACAAATAAAGCATCTGCTTTTAAATAGTCTGGTGTTAATACTGTGTTAAGGGGGTACCTTCCACAAACGAAACCACGAAAACGACAATTTAGTTCCATTGAGAAAGCTTCTTTTCAGTAGTAACATATCTCCCAGCCATAAAGAACCCTTGGATATGGCCTGATGGCACCGTGGTCTGGCACCAAAATGGTATTCTTAAAATAAGTCGCGGTCCATGGGCGTAACTTAAGGGATGAAAGTACAAGTAAATTAACAAAATAAATTATATCAAAAAGCAATAACTTAAAGCCCCTAACATACTGCTTCGCAATGAGGTATTTGATCGTTTCTTTTCGAAACCTGTTGAATTTATAAATGCATATGTGGCATAAAATATCATCAGAATTTCTCAAATAACTTAAATCATTATAATATACATGGGATTCTCTAAGAATAAACTGAAAAAGTATAATTATCTAGAACATGGATAACCACGGATATACTTCCGATACGTCAAAAAATGCAAAACTAGAAACAATAACTACCGTGTTCCAGCATATCCATGAAAAACTGTTTCTACAATTTTTAACGAATTTATGCGGGACTTTTGGTCCTGTATGTATGTACGAAGAAAGCTGATTGTGTATGGAATTAAAGGTCTCGTCATACTGTTTGAAGCTAAATTTGTTCAAGGTCTTCCAAGAAACTTGAACTTAATTAAAACAAATTAGCACACCTTGGCTGGATTAACTGTCCTGAGCTGTATGTGCAGATGCTCCTGATACGATACATTTCCCGACCAATACCTCACCGAAGGACATAAAACAGATATCGAAAGGTCACCACCAATCTTAAGTTATAGTTTAACTACTAAAGCTTGGTGAACGATAACAATTATCTGCTTTCACCATCTCAGAGTATCACTTCCCAAATTGGAACTTGCTGTAGAAAAAACAATAAACCCGATAAATATAGCCATTCTCTGGGGTGTAAGCATCTCCCTCAACGTCACTTAGGACTTTTCTTCGTCCCAAAAGGAAAAAATACTTAGCAGCAAATTGGCTAAGTGTATCGACAGCCAAGTCAGACTTTTGTCAACGAATAAAATCTAATTAGGTGAAAGCATCCGATAAACCCTCGACATAAGAACCAACTATAGAAAACAGCTGATGGGAAAAGAAAACGGCCGATAAGTACTGACTTCATTAAAGGGAATGAATTAGGGATTTTATTGCCTCTGAAGGCGGAGCTCGCTTAATGTCTGGAGAATGAAATGATTGTGGTTTTTGCGGATTTCATTAAACTTCGTGTTTCACGTCAAAGAATTTTTGAACCTGAGAAAATACGAAAAACTAATTAATAAAATTTTAAAACTCAACTCTTTTGGTGGATACTAAATGCACGTACGCTGCACATCCCTTTGAGGCTTTATAATTGTTTGTGCTAGTTACAAACACTTCTTCACATTTCCATTTCAAATTGAGCCTAATTCATCTAGCCCAACATCCCATGTGTCGAGACTAATAAAATTATTAATACACTAGGAGTTTAATTTACTCCACCACGGCTGGTTTATTTAATTTACATCGCTTCCATTTAATACGGACTATCTGTAATTTAATAAAAGGGCGCAAACTAAACATCTGACACTCAGATGCTAAACATCAGGAATGCTCAACTTGAATTTCCACAGAAGGGTTATGTTTTCTCGAAACGCTGAATTAATTCGATTTAATTCCTGCCATTTGCCTCTACAACAAAAAGTTATTCTGTGGAAAATTTGAGTAATAACTAATTTTAAAAGCTTTGCTGGCACGGCAGTAGTCACAACATAAATATCAGAATATTCATAGCTCTGAATTTATGCATCAAGAAAATTATTTTTAGGTCGATTAAAATAACAATAGTTCTTAACTGGAACGTGTGCTCTAAAATCCAACATTCATTAAGAGTTACTTATTAAATACTTCCCGACCTCCCTACAAACATTTTTATATTCATAATTGTCACGGTGGACTTCATACCGGGCGTCCAGGTAAGTCCTGGACATACTGCGCGGTTTGTCCAATTGAAAAACTTTTACATGCAGGTCGTAGTACTTAAGAACGGTCATCATTACGCATTTTTTGTGGAGTCAAAATACCTCCAAATTTTAAAAATTTGAATATCCCGCGTAACCGTTCGACGCCACGGTTGGACAGTTGTCAAATGGATTTTTTCCTTTTTTTTAACCTTTTTTTCAAATGGAACAAAAAAAGAGGCACAAACAAGTAAGCGAACAAAGACAAAAAAAGTTTAACATCGTTTGCAAAAACATTTACGGCAATTGCTCGAAGACGCCACCGACCAATCTGACCAATCGTGACCTCGGACGGTTAGGCTGGACATTCAAATTTTTAAAATTTGAAAGCGCGTTGAGCCAAAATTGAGGAACGATGGCCGGTCTTGAGTAGTACGACCTCCACGTAAAAGCTTTTCGAATGGATAATACGTTGCAAAATATAAAAACTGATTTCCCACGTTAATCCACTATGGATACCCGGTGTCCCCTGATGACACACTGATATGCTTTTCCATTACACCAGTGCATATGAAATGATACTATTGGTTATGATTTATCATTGAGAACGAAAATTATCCACGATTAAGAAGTACATTTCGTAATGGAGACGACAAAGTCGCGGGATAAATTTTCTAGTGTAGTCTAGGTCCTATTGAGAATGTGATCCTGTGTGAATGGGAAAAACTGCAAGTTTCCCAACAATGCTTTGTAACAAACTTTCGTGCATTGTAGCAAGTTGCAAGTTTATTAGACATAATTATACTAAAATACCTCAAGGGTATTAGATCCTCGACTTGCATGAGATACTAATTATCTCGTTTTGAATTTTAACTGCACATTCGCATATACAGTGTGGACAAGATAATTCGTTTTTTCCCATCTGCGGAAGTGTTCATAATTTTTCCAATATTGAATCGAAATTTTGACGAGCGTGAATTTCCCTGAGCTTTACCGATCCTGCATCTCTTATGGTTTGGGAGGTTCTCATACATTCTCACGAACTGGCGGCACCTTGTGTGGTCAACATCGAAACTTATCATTTGTCCATTCTTATTTCTTTCTGTATTATTAATGTTTAATCTCTGGGCCCTTTTCCAACCTGGGTGTTATTTATTCCAGTTAGAAGATAATTAGCACCATAAAACAAAAAGCAGATTTCGAAAAATAATTTCCTAAAAGCCTCACCTTGCCCACGAGAAAAACTAAATTAATTAATTTTCTTTATTTTGCCCTTTATTCCGCGTACCTAGCTCTATTTTACGAAACACAAAAATGTAATTTGGCCAGAAATTGCTAAAAACACAATGTCGCTTATAAATGAAGGGGTTCTTAATTATATTTTTGATAAGATCCGCAAGTAGCCACGCTCTTGTTCAGGGTGAAGTTTAATTTACCCTTGTTTCAAAAGCGTCCCCCTTTTCATTAAATGGGGGAAATATTTTAAAATAATTGCATTTTCACACAGGAAATAAGGTTTTCCTGTTCACATTATTCTCTTTTGAACCCAAAATCTCAGACTATATTTATATCAAATATTAAGATGAGCCGGAAATTTTGTTAGATAATTTAGGATTTGGGTCCTAATTTAAGGGTATTAATGGGAAGTTTTCAAATCTTCGAGGGCTTATAAAATTTACAACGTATGTCAAACACGAAACGAAAATTTTAATGCTGCAAGTATAAACTTGCCCGACAATTGAAAACGATTTTATCCTTATCCCTGATTCACCAGAATTTTTAAAACCCAATGAAAGTTTTCTGAATTTAATCTTCAATGACAATGCAAATTCCACCTTTAACACCACAGTAAATTACTTTGTTTATCTGAAAAACTGAATCATAATCAAGTCAATACGAAACGAATTTCCTCTTCTTATCTACACGAAGCAGCTGACTTATGACATAAAACGACCCAGAACGTAGATCCAATTTTTCTTGCCTTGCTGGGAGCGGCTTTTTTGGAGATTTAGGGCTCCTAATTCGTTTTGGGTTATAAAATCGACACTTATCGTCCCTTATCTCTCATATCAAATGGTTTCCATCCATCGAATTTGAGGATAAATCTTGACGATGTTTGATGTTATCTCTTCCTCCTCATATTAATTAGCTTTTCTGCTAAATTTAATAATTTTCGGGGTAGATGCACAAATATCGAATACCGGAGTTAAAAGCTATATGTTCCCGTGTGCCCTCTATCACTTATGATTCAGAGCATATCTCGCATGAATTCCTTTTCCCTTTCCTTAAAAGCGATTCCACACATAACAATCAAAGCCCCCCCTATAATATCAAACCCAAAATGAAAGATTATTCCGAGTTTTCCTTTCTCGTCTATTGTAAAAATATTTTAAAAGTCCTTTTAGACTGAAAAATGTTCAAATGCGAGAATACAGTCACGTATTTTGCTAACAATGTGTAGCTTTAGTAGATTGGAGGAGTTATTTCTCAAGAGGTACCTCAGTGACTATGCCTATAAGGGGGAAGCCAGCATTATTGTGTAAGATGAAGTTGGTTTTTAAAGTTGATTGAGAAACGTGTATTTAAGAACCCTTTGGGGACAGCTCCAAAACGATTGTAGAATTAGAGCCATGTAGGTTTCGCGACTTCGGGGGAATCACAGCCATCGTACCCTCATACATGTAATGTATGTACAACTAATATATCTAATCGTGTGTCCAGTATACAGCTCTCGTAAAAAGTATTGCAACGCTTTTATAACTTTCATAAACCTGATATTTAAAAAAACTCTTAAACGTGTATAACATTACTTCGAAAAGGCATTTAATGCATTATTTTTGAAGTGCAGAATTTTCAGCCCTATCCAGTTACTTATACCATATATTTTATTTTCAAATGAAAAGGCATCCATTGTAATATATCAAATGAAAGGTAATTCAATAAAGGATACAACGACAGACTGAAAACTAAAATTGGATTTACAGTTTCTTTAAAAAATAAAATTATTTGATAAAAAATAAAGTAACAATTACATCCACCAAAATTGATATTCCTACCATAAATGTTCAAATTGGGCTTCAGTAACAATTTGTCAATGACTCAGCTATTCCTCGAACCCTTTTATGCAATTATCCAGTGTTACTTCTGTTATTAATTCGAATTCTGTTTGAATTCTAAGACATAAATCATCTAAATTTGATGGTCAATTTTTGTAAATGGAACCTTTTAAGTGATCCCACGAGAATATCCAAGGGCGTAAGATCGGGAGATCGCGGCGGCCATTCTGTTGCGCCTCTTCTACCTGTCCATTTTCTAGGTCCATCTCTCCAAAATCTCGCCAAGATAATCTCTCCCAGTCATACTATGTGGGTACCACCTTGTCGAAACGAAATATTATTGCCTACTTGTTCCTCATTTTTTATACGAAAAATTCAGGCGATTGTTGGAACTATTTCCTTTGATATATTACAGTGGGTCCGTTTCCATTTTAAAATAAAAAGTTAGTTGGGGCAGCTAAAGAGAGGTGAAAAATTCGAACATTGAAAGTTCTGCATTAAATGTCTTTTTTTTTTAATAAAACTATACGTGCATAAGTATTTTTTTTTTAATATCGAGTTTATGAAAGTTAGAAACAAGCTGCAACGTTATTTGCGCTCTATCTAATATGTTATAGAGTAATAGATATTTTTAATGTAACAGAGAACATTCATGAACAATTCAGGATCAACTTCCATTTTTTAAATAAACATTGTAACGTGTAGAAATTTCGAATAACATGTTGGTAAGTGCACCAGTAGTGGCACAAAAAACATTTTTTTGCTTCAAAAAATTATGCTCTTTCTGTGATTACCATCATAAACAAAATTTCCTCAAAAATTACTCAAGTTTCTCTTCGCTTCATAAGTACGCTGTCAAGAGCCGTTTTCTTCATCAGAACTTCCTACCTTATACCGCGTCAGCAACCACCTCCTGGAGATTCTCAAAGAACATTTGAACCACTCGATATAGTGGATTTGGACTCGACTATGGTCAAAGCATATAACTAACCTGCTAGCTAGAGGACCTTTTCGCCTAATTTTGTGTGCGGTGGGTTTCTGTTTCTCTCCGAGATTCTTACATTTGGCATTTCTTTGCATAAAGCTGCGAGAGCTTTGTGATTTGAGGAGCAAAAAATGTTCGGGAAGAGGAATACCAGGGAGGAATCGTAAGATATCGCAAGCATTAGGGACATTAAGTAATTGGTTTTTTTATTGTTGTTTATTTTGTTAGCTGTTAGTTATTTGCATTTTCGTCCCTTAAGTTACGCCCATGTACCTAGATACTTATTCTAAGAATACCATCTGGGTGCCAGACCACGGTGCCCATCAGGCCACAACCAAGGGTGCTGGAAAATGTGTTACTAGTCAAAAGAAGCTCTCTGGGTTGGGATTATTGTCACGATCTGCAATTCGGTGGGCCTGTAATATTCCCGATAAAGCGACTCGCCAGATGGCCGCGATTCGTGGGATCCGGCTCGGCCATAGCCGTAGAGGCTCTTGGTGGTGGTGCGCCCCTGGCTGGGACTCTTCGGGTTTAATACTTAAGGGATAATCGAAGCAATTTTGCTCTCTTTTTTCTACTCTTCGTCTTGGAGCGGTGTCGGTGTCGCATATGCGGTCCAAATCATAGTTTGTAACGCGCCCAATTAAGCATTCTCCCTCTTCATACTTAGACCAGCGAGTTCTGTCGTTATCTAAAATAAGTGAAATTGAACACAGTCCGTTTTCGTAAACCAAATTGTCGTTTTCGTGGTCTCGTTTGTCGAAGGAACCCCTTAGTAGTAAGAACTTACCAAAGGTGCAAATAGCTATTGTTATGCGTCCCTTAACCGCTGGCGTGTCTGCCCATAACGTAAAAAAGGTACACGTTAATGTCTACGTAAGTGAGTAGTAAAATTGAGATAAAATGAGATGGAAGACGACAAATTCTCAAAGTAGATGTAAATCAGCGACTCCTGACTCCCTCTTAAAAAATTAATAGGGGAATATTCCAACTGGTTAACAATACTTTGCTGAAAGACAGTAGTAATTAGTAATTTAAGCAGCTTTTAATTATAAAAAAGACCACCCATATTTTGTTCCCTTGACGCTAGATGGCGTTTGAACAACGAACCGCACATCAGGACAAACAGATTAAAGTATTTATCCTTTTTGCAGCATTCACCGCGTCTTGTCTAAAATGGCCCTGAAACTAGAATAATTAACAAAGGAGTAAATTGAGCATCAGTGATATTTAATTTAACTTATTAACATTTCCATTTATCCGTCCAAATTAAGAGCTTTGAGTGGGAATCATGGCCCCAATTTAAATGCGGTCTGTTCACCAAGAGATTCAAATGAAAAAGTTTGCTTAGAGCTAAACTTGTTTTACAAGCTTTCCCGCCTTTCCCAAAAATTATTCAAATATTATATGGAAACGGGATATATTTTTAAGTGCAAGAGCGAGGAAGTTTGACGGGTAATATTAGACTTTGGTCAATTCGAATTTAAATGTATCCTTATATTTTGTAATCTGCACCGTGGAGCGGTCAGATATGTTCAGTATTATCACTGCCAAAAATAAATTCATCGATTTTACAGAAACGATAAAGCAATGTTCTTAAGCGGACTTTTAAGCGATAAAAATGCTTCCGCATGCTTTCAAATATAGACACATTATTAATTTGGGATACCGTTAAAAATCATTTTTCTTTCGTTCAATCGGTTCGATACTACGTCGTCCATTAATTTCCTGAAGTTTTAATCGCTTTCCTAGAGAGAAGAAACAAAGTGAATGGTCCTTTTCTGTTCAGTGTTATGTTCTGAACGGTCGATAGTTAATTGAGAGTGCTCCAATCCCTCGCCAAATATAATAATATATTAATTTGCAGAAAAGTTAGGAAATAATTTTTCTGAAATTTGTTCTAGATGGATAGCATTCTTATTGGCATTTGGCAATTTACGAAAGCAATTAAAAGGGTCCCTTCTTGCCATGACAGCGCCGAAAGTGTACTTTTGCTATATTTCTATATACATATATATTTTTTTGTATTTGTTCAGACGAACATACTAATACACACCTTCAAAATACATTTGGAGGTGAATGGTTGAAGGGAAAAAGAAAGCGGGATTGTCTTATTTATCTCCTAAGGCAAAGAGAGCTCCGAATGATCTAGGGGCGGGGATTGTCCCCATCTTGCCTGAATCGGTTGCAGCTTCTCAGTTATTCTCGTCATGTATGTTCGTTCGTTTAGCAATTTGAATCGATTGTCTAACGAGCCGTCGGGGAATCATATAGTCCTAATTAGTCTCAGCGCAAACCGTTTTTGCGATATTTAAATCAAGCTTTTCGAATGGAGCCATGGAATTAAAAAAAGATGCGCGATACAGAAAAGCGACCACTAGACCATAAATCACTCCTAATGCAAGGTAATTTTCAATTTTCTCGTTTAAAAAAACTCCATTAAAATTTAACAATTAATCGAAAAATCCAACTGGGTTCTCATTAAGAGGGGGCGTAGTTCACTTAAGCAATGACCCGAAAGTTACAGTTTTAGAGAAGTCGTTCGAGAATTTGCGACAAAGCCAGCCGATGTTGTACAACTAATTGGATTATCCTGGGCCCAAAAGTCTTTTAATTATACATCGACGAAGGGAGGCCTTAACTTTTGGTAATTAAAGGGCGTTTTTTTCAGTTTTCAAGAAGCGAGACTACGAAGTCAAGGGCTCGGAATATTTAATCAATTTTTAGGGGTTTAATTTAGTCGAGCAGGTTTTAATTAGCCTACTTGGTGAATTATTGTGTTTCCGAACAGAAAACTGTAATTTCCCGCAGACGCATAATTAAGGTGATATTTAATCATTTCTGCCGTCCCCACTAACCACGGAAAAAACAATTCATTAGGTATTCAGGGTGTGCAATATAAATACGCGTGTACGTTTAACGCGGAAATCCCCTAAGCAGATAGCCTCTACGGCTAAATATTTATACAGGGTTGTTCACCTAACCCGTTCATTAAAAGTTTACTTGAATCCAAAAATAATACGAATTTAAAAATATGAAGTTGAGCTAACTTCAGCGTGTGCTATTTTTAATAACATTTTCAACTTCTAGTTATTCCGGTTTAAGCGAAAATAGCTGTTAACTTTCCTATTTCAAACGTGACCTCTAGCGTATTATTTTTAGATTGTACGTAATGTTTCAGACGCGTTTTCTTTCTAATGTCTTATACTGAAACCTTATCGTTTTTTAGTTTAAAATTGGCCACTACGAGGGGGCATTTTTTAATTTAAGGTTAAATATCTCAAGAATGGTGAAGACTGGACATAGGCGATTATACAGGAAGCGTGTCTGAAATAGCACAATCTAAAAATAAAATAGTATTCTGGGGTCCCATTTGAAATAAGCACCTTAACAGCTATTTTCAGTTAAACTGGAAATGACAGGAACATGTAAATATTCTTTAAAAATATCACACTTCGAAGTTAACTTATTTCCAAATTGTCAAATTTATATCATTTTAGATCCTAATGGACAATAGTAAAATAATGAACGGATTGAGTGGATAACCTTGTATGCAGTAAAGAAATGCGACTTATGACTCTGGGCATTATCGACAATATTCGAAAAGAGTTTATTCACTATCTCGCTTATTGTGAGACAGCGAATAGAACTCAGGCTGAACATCACATTTGATTCTTTATTTATTGTAAATTTTGTAAATTAAATCAAACCTATTTTTCTCAAAAAATGCCTCACGCAACGTCCCTTTTCTATGATTTACACTTCAAAAAATGTGCTCTTTAATATTCTGAATAGAAAAATGGGAGTTTTCACATGAAAAAATGACTGTGGACGTCACATCTGAGACGGCAATGACGTCATCAATATGACAAATAGTTGAATTTTTTTTTTTAACGAAATCTACATGTTCAAGAATTTCTTTCAAAACTTGCTAGTTTTAACATTAATGAATTTATTCCATACTTTACGCAAGCACTGTATATTGAATCTAGTAAGAAAAGTAATATATTCTCGGCCGTTGATGTAATTTGATAGCCGAGGCGCAGCTTAGGGTGGCAAGCATCGGGAGCCGTTGGTGCAATTTCCCTACGAGATGCACATGCTTTTTCTGCAATTCTGACCAACATAAATCTAACTAAATTCCCTTTGCCCAACTCCTAATTTTTTTTCCGGCTTCCTCTAAAGTCGGGCCACATCTCTGCCATTTCTAAGTGGCGAAAAATAATTTGTTTTAATCGATCAAATTTCAATCCAATTTCCTCTTAATTGAATTTCCAACTGAGTAAATACTTGCAGTAAACGTAAAATTTTTTTTTTTTTTGCAATTCTAAGGCTAAAGTAATAACTGGCTCTAAAGAGGAGTTTAAGTGGATACCAGGAGTAAAACTCGGGAATGTTTATTGCGCGTTTACTTATTCAAAAACTACATTGTTTAATTAAGTCATTTGGGCAGCAAATAAGCGACATATTGTAAAAGTTTTGAGCTATTTCTTGTAGGAGTACTCAAAAGGTCACAACCTAAAAGTCATTACTCTTAAGAGTGAGATCATTCGCGGGTAATTGGAAGAGCTCACGTCCCCAGCAAGCGCTCATTTTCCCCATGATCAACGCAATCTTCAAAAGTATAAATATATGGAAATGTAAAAATTTTGCTTTTTGACAGGTACTCACCACTTTAAACTCGTGTAATCCACATTTTCCCTTTTTAAAAATTATGAAAGCAGGCTGTATGCTATGTTCAATTATCTTTAACGAAGAAGGTCCTCAACATAGACGAGTTGGTACGGAGGGTTGATGTCTGCAGCTGCTTTGATACTTGAAAATATGCCATGGACATATTTTTGTGAGTTTTTTTTAAATTTTCGCAACAAGTTTACTTGCCAATTTTTTTATATGTTCAATTGAAAAACAAATCTAAATAAGTTATTTTTCGTTACTCAGGATACCGATCTTTCCTGCCAGAAATAGAAAAATTTTCCCGAACAACTGTCCAAACAAAAACAAACATAGTGGACACTTCCTCTACTAAATGACCATAAAATCGTGGAAACTCGTTGACGAATGTGCTATACGATAACAACTGACATTTCACGTTGCTTTTAAAATGGCCGAAACAGATTTCTGGCTGGTGTAAATCCGAGTTTAGTGGTGTCACGAAAATGTCGCATTTGTAACACATGACCAAAGCAGGTGTAAATCTACAAAACATGTAAAGAATGAATCTCTTTCGGCTAATCTTTTCACTTGCGTATATTACGAAAAAATTTTGTATTTGTACAGCGTTAGTCAGAATGAATAGGCCAACGCCAATCTGGATATACAAGACACCAAAATATGATGATTGGCTTATACCAATGTCGCTGGTTTAAGAGATACGGAACATTCAAAATTTTAATTTTGTTCTGAAATTTTTCATTTATTAGAAAGTTTTGAGAGTGTAGATGTGAAAATTGGCAGTTTAACGTTTTTTGGTGTAAGAATTAGAATTTTTAAGCTTATTTTGACGTTGATTTTAGAAGGAGTTTGTTTCACAACATTATTTAAGTAATTTAAAACATGTTTTTTTAATCTGTTGAATCATGCTTAAAACCTCTCGCGAATTGAATAAAATGCTCAATTCTGCAAAGGAAAAGTACTGTTGTTTAGGTCATCCAAACCTGGCGGCTAAGTGTTTTGTACTTAAAAGATTGCTATTTTCATGGTTTTTTCCCCAAGAAAACTTGTGTCAACATTTGTGAAATTTACATGTCATTAAATTATTTGGCTATTTTTGCGTGCAGGTTAATTATTAATAGTGCAAAAGCACGAGCTTGTAACCAGAAAATGCCACGACATAATCATTTTTCTAACAGTAAGATACGCGATATGGTTGTATTTATGTCCAGGCAAATTTTAACCGACATGGGGCGACCCGAAGACATATACGATTATACTTAAATAAAAAGCAACCTAATCGAAAGCTTTTTAGACATTTTTGGAACTGCTTGGGCGAAACTGAATCTTTTCGCCTCCAAGCAATCGTGGTACTCCGAAAACCATCGCAGTGGACGAAGAAGATGAAATTTTAATTCGTGCCTCGGAAATTCCAGATATGATCATTCGCCGGTTTAGTGGGACAACGGAGCTAAACCAATCGTCCATTTGTAGAATTTTGAAAAAAAAAATGCTCCTTCCATATCATTATACATCGGTTCAGTAGTTCTTGTCTCAAGGTTTACCAACTCGTTTATGATTTGATCAGATTTTACAAAATATTCAAAACCGAAAACCTAGATTTGCTTAATAAGATTTTATTTACCGATAAGGCGACATTTACTAGACGGGGAATTTTTCATTCCAGGAACATTCATTCATGGGTTTCCGAGATTCGACGTGCTCAAAAAGAAAGTACCACGAGCTTGAGGTGAACATTTGATGTAATGTAATTTCATTGGATCCTTTGAATTGCCACCCAATTTAACTGGACCTTGGTACCTCAACTTTCTTGAACATCGTTTAAGCTGATAGAAAATGTAGCTCTCGCATTAAAGGAAAACATGTTGGGACGTGCTCATTGTGTCTTGTTGGTACGCCAATTTTTACACGAAAATTTATTCTTATAGGTGGTATGACTGTAAAAGAGAATTTGTTTTACCACCGAAAAATCGCGACTCAAAACCTCTGGATTTCTCAGTATGGTCAAATTTGAAGAATTTAATTTAGCAGAAGTTAGTTCTCTCCAAGAGTTGCCGCAGAGAATACAAGAAGCCACGGGTATACTTAGAAATTATATGGTTTCCAATTTAGTGTTGGCCAATTCTTTCTGATTCAACCTGTATATGGTTATTAAAAATAATAGTATTGAGTTTGATATTTCAGCACATTTATCCCTTAAAATAATGTAATCGGTTCTCGCTGCTAAGGAAGAAAAATCTGCTTCCTAGCTGTCAGTAATGAACACCTTTTCTAATAAATAATTAAGCGACTTTTGAGGCTTCAAACAAGATAATCCGTTTAAGTTAGAAGGTGCAAGTTTTAACTCCCATTAACGCTGCCATAAACCACATATTTAATACGTCTAGCCGCAGAAGGGTGTAAGAGGTTAATAAAGAAAGTAACTCCTTCAGGAACACGAGAAAATAACAAGCTTCACTAAAATTGTATTACACAATAACATCGTTATCTGTACAACGTTAACTAAAGCCCAACTTTCGATATCTTAAATCGATATGTCACCTCATATTTATATGGAGGTTCTCCCTTCCTTTCCACCTCCCAAGCGGTCCCTGAAGGGGCTTTCTCAATAACACTCATTACATGTAATGCTGCGTCTTCAGGCTTGTGAATAATTCAGGTCAATAAATTAACTTCATAGATAACATGAATCACTCTTTACGTCTGCATGGGACCACAAGCTGCAACTTCCCTCCTTGCGCGCTCCGCGTAAGCTGGGAAAAGCAATGCAGCTGCAGCATTTTGCAACAAAGGCGTAGTTGTGAAGCCGGGGCAAACTGTCACCACTTTAATCTTAGTTTTGTCATAATGCTGGGGAAGTCCCCATGATAGAGTTAATCCATGAATGGCGAATTTTGTGGCGGAGTAAACTGGAAAGCCGGCAAAAGGGCGGACGCCTGCTATGGAAGATATGTCGGCAATAATATCTTCGTTCTCGTATTTATGTCTGGGAGGAAAATTTGTCATCCCTAGGACCACACCATGGAGGGTTCTAGTCTAAATTTACGTTGTATGATCGATACTCTGTACTCAAGCAAGTGCTCACCATATTTATTTCCACTTCCCCTCGGATATTCTAAACCATCGAATACCCCTGCGTTACTTACGAGCATGTTTAATTGTTTGAAGATTTGTATGGTTTGTTTAAAGACTTCTGGAAACGAATGTTATTTGCAATTAACTACTGTTGATGGAAGAAATAACTCACCCTCAAATTCCTCATTGTTCCTTACATCCGCTTTGACAAATAGGACCTTAGTTTTGCCATATTTCTCCCGAAGTTCTTGCGAGACTTTAATGTCATTTTCTTCCGAGATATCCATTAGGGTAACCCCCTAAAATGTTTAGAACTAATACTGAATATTGATAAGTTTTTACTCATTGTACCGGCGCTTCTCTCTCCAGTAGCTGCTTAACGAAATTGTACCCCAGCCGCGATCCGCCCCCAAGAAAAATGGCGATTTTTCCCTCTATACTAAAGGAAGATATGTTGATAATTATTCTAAGTGTAGTTTATAGAGCTGTCAAGCAGTTACTAAAAATAACAGGAATTCGACTGAAACGTGAGTAACAAGTTATTATGAGTTTCTGCTAAGAATCAGGTGATTCATTAATAAATTATGTGTTTGAAAAATAATTATCGACAACAGCGTCTTCTCATGGCCATCAGAGGAATGAGCGCATTTGCTAAAAATAATCAACATTTTGAGAAATGTTTATACAAAATTCACCACTTGGGTTCGGTTATTTCCGTGTGTTTTGAAAGGATATTTAGAAATGAAAAAATTTTTTTCGTGTTGTCATTGGCTCTCAGCTTGTGTTTTGGACTTTGCGAGGCTCGACCGGAAATAAATGCGTAAAAACTGTAGACTATTAGACTAAAATGCAAATCAGACAATCCTGACATTAACATAAATTCCGCCCTCAATCAATCACCCATCAGGTCCACTCGCCTCTTCGTACGGTCACCACTATGGAGCAAGGATTAATAGTATCTTTGACAGGCCTCTTTGAAAGCAGATGACCAATAAAACGTTTTCGCGTGAAATATAGTTCCTAAAGTAATTAATAATTGCATTAATCGACCTAAAAGTGTCTGGCAACTGGGTTAACGATAAATTTACTGTTTATTGCTTCAATTTTTTTTTTAATATTTATCCTCCAACCAGATGTTGCCGTAGGTTGCTTCAAAAGGTTGAAACAAAAATATACCACATTGTCGAAGCTTCCTTATGCATATAAACAATGAAGGAACCTTTTAATGAAACCCTTAACTAACAACTTTTCTTATCCTGGAGGGAGAATTTCCAGGCTGGAAAAGGGAATGTTTGGTGCTTATCTCGGAAGGCAAACTTACTGTCTTGCCGAAACAATACTAGCGAATACACTGAAGTGTTTACCCAACACTTAAGATAATATTTCAGCTTTCTGGCAGCTTCCGCCTTTGCTGTTCAACGGTTAAAATTCCATACACAAGAGAGATTAAATCGATTCGACTCACGTAAAATACATCACGGCTTCCCTGTTTATTATATTTGATTCCTACCAAATCAAGCGATACTAATGCGAATTACTAAATAGACGGGTTTAATTGAATTTTGCTGTAAACATGTTTTTCATCCAGCTACTGACCGACGAGACTAAAACTGAAGTACAGGTTTCTTCCTAATTCGATTTTGTTATGAACCTAATTTAAGACCCCTGTTTACGCATTTAATCCTGCCTTTAATTGTTCGGAGGAATCTCGGGATTGAGTATTCAAATTAGAGTCCTTTAGTCCTATTAATAGTTTATGGGAGATTTTGGGTATTACATTTTGTAACAGTAGTAACGGCAATTACGAATCGATGCTTCGACATAGGAGGTTCGTAGAAGGACTTATAGAAACAGTACGTAACAACGGCAAGTGATACTAATTTCCAATGATTCGAGAAACAATTTTGTATTATCTTATACGTCAAATAAATTTAAAAAATTGCGAACTCTTCCTTCGTTTTTAGCGAGGCAGTAATAAAGACTTTTTCAAAACCTTCCCGAACAAAGTTCAAAGCTCGACAAATCATACTTCTGCATTTCCAAAAAATACTATCTTTCAATTCTCGAATATTTTCACGTAGCCTTCTAAACACGTTACAATCTAAATAACCCCACAAGAAAAAGTCTAGCGAATTTAGATCTGAAAATCATGCCGGCCGATCTAATGCACCTCTTTTGTCAATCAAATTTTCCGAAAATTGTCCATCGAGTCATACTCGAAACCGACCTTATTATTGTTTCTCTGATAACGGTTCACATTTTGAGCATTTAATACTATGAAACATTTAATCTCAGTAATCTAGTTTGCACTAGTACGTATTTTTCCTTCTAACTATCGACTTCAATAACCGATTTCAGTTTTCTTGGTGCAGTTACATGGCACATTGAATGCCGCCTGCAATGATGTGCCACGTGAGCCAGTTGAAATGCGAAAGTAAAGGTAGCTAAGGATGAAGGGGTGACTGATAGAATTCTTTAAAATATCGCACTAAATGTTCCCCTCGATATCTACACAGACGGTCTTTGACTTATTTTTAATTTTCTTCTTAACCGAGATACACTTTAGGTGGTTCGTTTTGAAACAAACACCCTGTATACCTTTCTTTTCTTGCCCAACGATTTTCGTAAATGGGAAACGACGAAACTATCAAGCATATATTTCCTGAAAAAGTCTTAATAGGTTTTCGGAACCTGGAGGTGCGGGAATCCCTCTAGCAGCCGCGGGTGGCCGTATGGTGGACTATACCTTATTTCCATCTTGAATTTTTAATATCTCTTGGAATGCATCCTTAATGGCAAGTCTTCAAAACGGGGATGTGAAAGTATCGCATAACGATGCCACCTATTTAGAAATGAAAAATCCTCGTTAAACGAGAACTACAGAAATAAGAATTCTAAAAACTCACGTCCTAAAAAGCCGGGGGCGATTTTTTACTGAGAAGCCATAACGTTTAGGCATAATATGTTTTTGCTTTCCTGAACGTGTTGTGCCTTTTAAAGGGGAAGCAATGCGGAAAAAATCAAAGAAAGAACCATATATCCTAGTCAGCAGGCTGGCGATGTATTAAAAGAATAAAAAAGGCCACCACATTATACGTATATTTCGCAGAAAAAGGAATGCCTAATGGAACACAAACCGAAGTTAAGAGCCATTTGGTTCGATGAAATATCCAGATTTTTTTTTTGTTAAAGTTGAAGTATCCTATATCCATCCCTCTTGTAGTAGCGTTTTCTTTTGTGTGAAATAATAGTTATTTGTAGAAACGAAATAAATCATCGTTTCTTAAAAAAAAAAAACAATAAACCAACAAGGAGACTTAAGTCACAAGTTTTACACGATATTTTTAATAATGCAGATAGATCTAAATTCATAAATCTGAGGGGTAGATCTCACCGTCGAAAGGACGATAAAATGACGTGTATTTGCTGATATTGCACATAGCTGATCTGTATTGATTGACCCATTTTTACGTTATTCTCAGAGAACTTCCTAGTCCCTAAAATCGAGAATTGGACCTCAGTGCCGCTAGGCGCCCATAATAAAATATGATGGCCGATTAGATACTCCTGGAGATTATTACATGAGTGATTTCCGTTGAAAAATCAGAAAGCGGAGCTTTTTTAATATCCGGTGATCTGATAAAATATCAAGACTTTCAAATAGCTAGTCATGAGTTACGTAAAATAGCATTAATAGTGTGTTTTAGCATATATCTCTTTCTACTTTTATTGCACGATGAAGGAATGTCAAGAAATAAGTACATATTCGAGTGTATTCAATCTAGCCCCAGCTCCTCCAACCATTGTTATTGAATGTTCCATTTGTTAACTGGAAACCGAAATGAAGGTATCTGCTTTCATTGTGCCGTTAGTTACGAAATAAAACCCGTGCGGTAATCAACTTCCATTTGAAAAACTTTATTTCTGATAATTCGAAAAATTTTATTTTCCACATAGGTATATCGCGCAAGCTCCATCTAAAATTTATAAAAACGATTATACTATTAGAATGGGGATAGTGAGAATTTTGAAAAAGTTTCAATCTTCTCCGCACCAAGCCCCCTTGTGTAATGGACAGTGAGAGTAAGTCAGTTCAATATTCATTCATGAATGCTGCAGGTGAATCTCACAGATTTCCCAATTTACGTGATAAATTGCACGATTTTTCTCCCATTTAAACTTTACATATTTTCCATTTTGGATTGCACATCAATCCCTCAAAAATATGGAACGAAATTCCTAAGTTTCCAGTACTTCAACCCCCTTTAACGACTTTACCGGCAACAAAACCAACTCAGCGCATCAGCACATCGCAAAACTGAGTAAATTATGCAAACAGATGCTCACTCTAAGTCCGACCAGCACTACAGAAGCCATTGTACTAAGTAAAAACCGGCATAATCTCCAAGAACTGGCGATAAAAGCAATAACAACACAAAACCGTGGACAAACTGCACCGAAGGAAAATATACAAGCGCCAACGCAAGCGACAGAGCGCCTGTGCTCTGCTTACGGCTTATGGAGATATTCCCAATAAAAGTGAGGCTGAAGTTAGTCTCTGTGTCGGCTCTGCTTTGGGTTGGAGTCGATGCAAAACTCCTGTTCTAGGGTCACGTTTACGTGAAATACGTGAGCAATTCGCGCGAGCTTTCGATGATTCCGATAAGAGTAATGCCAGTTGATTAGATAAATATCAATCCCTGATTATTGGGCAGAGCTTCATCCGACAAAAACTGGCTATAATAAATTACACTCTATGGATTACATTCTTTTGTAGTGGGTTTTTGAGTGTCGATGACCTAAATGTGTGTAATGATGTGTGAATTTAGTAGGATGATTTATACGTGGTTTATTGGAGTTTGGTTGGTGTCAGCTGGAGTCAGCGGAAGAGGGGAGATTTACGAAAAGATAGGTAAGAATTTTCCTCACTTCCCTTACACATTTTTTACTTTAAAACTCTTTTTCCTCATCTACATATTTAAAATTGATTATACCGCACAAGTCTCGAATAATATTTTGTGAGTACAATACATTAGCTCCCTTGCATGTTCTGCATATTGCTCATAATTAGGCTCAGGCTGACGATGCCTTATTTACAAGATCGATATGGGTTATTTATAGATAATAATAATCACATGATAATAGGTGGAGACTCTGATTGATGGACCCTTAGGGGTTTCGATAAGATCCCTTAGAATAACGTTGAGCACTCGTGCTGCTATCGAATATGGGTTTCTTGCCGCATAATCGTAATTTTCACAAAGTGTCCACGCCCACGATTTTCAATTAATTCTTTCCATTTTATAGCAATTGTTAAGATCACCTCTCAGTCAATTTTCCAATGATTTATTCTTTCCGAGTAGCCGAGAATGTATTCCATTTATATGAGATTACAATGCTTCCTAAGATCTTTGACTTAGCAGAGCAGATCAATGCCTCATTCATAAAATGTGTTTCCCGGGCTTTTAATTGATTTAATTATTAAAACGTTAGTTGATTTAATTTCGCGAAGTATCTCGATATTTCCCTGGAAGGTATTTTGACCTTACTACAAGATTCGGTAGACCCGAGTAGACTCGGCAGCCGAGTCTATTGTGGTCTTAATTGTCACAGCTGACCTCAGGTTGCAACGCTGACGATGTCAGAGCATCTAATTTAATTCAATACAATGCAACACAAGAGATTCGGTCTATTATGCGGAATTCTCTCAAACGTTTCTTGAGCAATTTCTTATTTTTCCACATATTTGTGCAATTTTCCTAATCTTAAGCTGCACATCAGGACCGGATATCAAATTTGTTTGTAGATCGTTCATTTCTCACATGAAACATTCCAGACCCGTAGTTACCCTTCCTTTTCCCGCGCATTGGGAAATCGTAAGCCGACGACAATTTTTTGCTTTCGCAAGAATATTTCCTATGAGTCCGTAAATTATTTTTCTAAAAAATATATATATAGAGTGAGGTACGTTTGTAAACGCAAATAGGAGTCCGCCTACTAATATTTTGGAGGATATCTTAGCCGTTACAGAACCTCCTCCACCTCTCCTCCCCCAGTTTTTTCACGCAATTACCTACTACAGCGGACCAAAAATGGGCCGACCGCTCCATTGATCATCGTACCAGATAAACACAAACGCCTATAAATAAACAAAATGCAATATTAATTATTAAAAAAATTGAAAAAAAGGCCAGAAATCGTAATTTGTACTTCCAATTGGCGCACAAGCGTTGGTTTACATAAATCTGAACGAGGATGTACCATGTGGATGAAACGGGCTTTCAAACGCCCAAATGATGAACAAATTCGGAGAATCTGTAGCCGCTTTCAAAAAAGCTGTAGCTCAAAGAAATGAATTTCCTATTTATAGTTTGGGCATTTTTATTATCGTTCGAAGGAATAGAGGGTGCCCATTTAACGGCCCCATGGACTCCTAGGAGTGTATTTGTGATTTCATAAAAAATGATTTATAGAGAAGCATATGAAGCTGTTGAAGGTAAATTTTAAAATCAGTGCCAACTCTACAGGGTGTCCCAAAAAGTGGGATTCCTCTCTTGGTCCTGTGTTGGTTCGTAGATTTTGTTCCCTTGGGTGCAGCGCCTCGACGCTATCACATTTTAAAAAGAAATTTTAGACGCTTAGTCATAGTCGGAAAGTTTATGTCAGCGACATGTGTGAAACTGGCCTAAGACATGCAAGCAATTGTTCTATAGCTCAGAACTGAAGCTTTCAAACTGATAAATAAACGAAACTAAAGTTATTTCCATGACTGTTATACGTGTAATACGCCAAATTGAATTTTCAGTTCCATACTATCATTTTTTGAAATATTATCAATGCTCACTCTAACTAAATAGCGACAAAACAAAGTCTGGATAACTTTGCCAGGAGGATAATTACCTTAAAAACATTGAAATTCCCACGTGTTATTATTTAGTTTCTTGATTTCAACCAACCCAGCGTCGAGGAGTTCAATCAACTTTGAAACACAACACGGTATGCGAAGATCCGGGAGGAGCTTCCAAAAGCTTCAAGAAAATAAAGCATTGATTTTCGTGCTTCAAATAGTGTTTAAATCAACTCGTTTTAAAACCCTATCCAGATTTGTTAAAAACGTAATCAGAATGAAGTTTTCCTGAAATTTTTTCGAGGCACAATTTTAACATCAACCAAATACATTTTTGTCAGACAAATCGTATTATTTTGAGCAGGTTTTGACGAGCACGCCTTTAGGATTAAAATTGTGTTTTCGGCCGGGTTCGGAAAATAGAGATACGCCCGTAATTTGAACTGTAATACAAAAGTGCCTTTATTAGTCGTACGTGACTAAAATACGTCTGCAATCTGCATAGCGGTTACCCAGGAAAAATATTAAATTCATACTTGTTGTAAATTTTGTAATTTCATTTTTACGATTTATTGTGCGCCTGCCGGGACTGCTGGATGTTCCCGTTTAGAAATTTATTGCGCAATTAGTTTGCGTGTTAAATTTTACTACGATTATATCAAACATATTTAAAGCAAATGCATTGAATGAGCAAATGTTAACCTTGTAATAACAGAATTTCATTTCCTGACTAGAAATCAAGCCCTTTAGCTGGGCATTCCGACGCAGTGTTTCCAACACTGAAAACCCTTTATTCCAGCATATCGGCAAATTGAATAACAAGAAATAAATATTTCAGATCCTTCAAAAATAAACAACTGAATGTTCGATATACCAGACAGTTGCAATTTACCTTTAATTAAAATTTAAGTTCTCTATCACGTCAAATGAATAAAAAATAAAACTTGTTTAACCTGTCAATAGCATGCACAATCGCATTTTACTAACATGTTTTACCTTCGATTCTCTTTGAATTAACGAACGTGTCGCGTTTCGAAAGTTTAAATCGCATGAACGGATTCATTCTGTGTTTTAAATCCTGCTCAAAAAGAACAGAGCGGAATTTGAGAATCGCTCAACTATTAAATTTACTCTACGCCAAAGGAATGTTGCAATGAGATCCGGAAATTTGTTCTAGTTTAAACTAAAGCGGATAATGGATTGTTGCGGATACAATATATGTTGCTTTTGGGGGCTGCAATGGAAATAAAACAAGGTAGGAAACAAATTCTCAAAACTGATTATTTTGACGCAAAACATAAGCGGCGTATGCGTAAGGACAAACACACGACCGTATTATTAATTAAAAGCCCTTCGACGATTTTTAATGCTTTAATTTAAATGCTCGCTATCGTTCATAGCGATTATCGTAGTGTTCATAATGATAAATTCTTTTATGAGTTAATTAATATTCCATAAATAACTATTATCGATCTTTTACGTACATAATAAGCTTTTGTTAGCATGTCCTTAATAATTAGCATTGCATAGAACGTGCCATTATTGTTTAGTAATGGAGTTTTGGATTATGACCATTATTGTATGTGGGGAAAATGCATTTCTGATCCCTGCAAAAATGGAATCGTGTATTTAATTTAATTCATGCCAGGTGAGTTTCAAAAACGCCGCTATATGGATTTTTATGAGCGCTCATGGCTGTTGTGGTGGCAGTGCTGCTACCTCGATGTTAAGTTTCCCACCACAGTGCCGGTGGTTACGTGAAATTCTTCAAGTTCAGAAGTCTATCCAGACTTCGAAGGAAAATATCTCGAAAAGTTTTACATTATTTCCACTAAGTAATATTCTATGAGTCTCGGACTACTGAAGGATTTTCTCGGAAACGAAAGTATAGATTTTCGTGGATTATGAGGAGTCCTCGTTGCCATTTGCTCTAGCAGACCTGTCACTCTGAGGTCAAATTCTCCACAAACCAGCCAGTTCACGCTTAGTCGTCCGAAGTTTTCGAAATTGGCGGTTTAATTTTAACCTGTCCAAGAGTTTAAGCTCAGCTGTCAGCCCGTATTAAATAATGCGACTCGATTAATTTTAAACTTCACCATGCCGCAACTCTATCCGTTCGAAGTGCACTTCACAGGATTAAAACAACCTTTTGCTAGCGTCCGCTTATCCAATAAACTTCACGAGAACGAAATTGCGTTACGGTGTGGTCATCGTATTATGACGGTAAACCCGACTGAGCCGGGGTGAATTTTCTCTGAAATTACATTTTTAGAGTATCTGTCCTTATAGATACTTTTGCCAACTAAATTTCAAATAATACGACAAAAGTGAGGTAGTTAGGTTTTTGCTTGGGTTGGAAAGGCAAACCCCCCAAGGTAATCCCTATTTTCAAGAGAGAAATCTAGGACAGAAAGGACAATGCAACGAAATCTGTAGTTGGTGCAGTAATAAAGGTGTCTGACATTTTCGCTATTGTTAAAGTTCAGTTTTCCGGCTAAAAAAATACTTTGCGATTAACCCACATTAACAAATATTAGAAAACTCCCGACCTCCATCATTATGAATATTAAAACAGCTTTGTAACTTTCGTTCCAAGCTAACCTCAGGATTTGCAAATTTGAAGACTACGACTATTCAGATCGATATCATACACTATTAGCTAGGTCAGCACAATCTGCTATCACGAAATAAAGGTCCGGCTCGGGATTTTCCCGTATAGCAAGGGCCAGCTGAAGCAAATAATTAGTGCGTGGTGAGCTGCCCGTGACTCTTTAATGTGGCCAGTGGAAATCGGACCGTTGAGAATTTGGTGACAGGGAAGTGGCTTTAAAAACTTGTACATACACGAGTAACATTCGACCTCGACAGTTTTGAGTTAATTATGTTTGTTGTTACTAAATTGGTTCTAAAATTGGGAATAAAATTATCTGCAAAATCCCAACTTTCGAAAACTTTGCTCGTCCGGGAATGTGTGGCGTTAATGGCGAAAACGCAGAATTTCGGCAAATACGTCAACAATGACAAATGTTGCTTCTTGTTACCTTTGTGTGGAATGGACTTCACGCTTTATTATGCATTTCCGAATGGCCCGAAAAAAGAATTCGATTATGGCTTGATTGTTCTCTGGCATCACATAATTTAATTACCTGCAGACAGTATATAGAGTATCTAATTCGAAAATATAAACATTGAAAGTATAAAAATACACAGGCTCGCGTTGGAAGGAAACGAGTTTCCGATAATAAACTAACTTTGAACTGACCTCGAAAGGAGAAATATGGGGCACACGTAAATTACTTCCTTAGGACGATACAACGATAAAATCGCGTTTTCAGACTGTTAATGACGGAACTTGTTTTTATGCATTTTCTTGTCATCGAACTCCCTGAAATACCTCAAAAATCGACAAAACTTTCTTGTGTACCGGAGGGACTTTATTTTAATTCTTTTTAGGAACGGATAAATCATAAATCCTCAACCTACTCGAGAACATAAATATTTACTGAACCTGTTATTTCAACAAATTCTGTTCCTAGTAACTCTAGCAGAACTTTTATCATTTGTCTCAAGGATGAGTAATGTTTAGTGTCCTGTATAATTCTGACTGTCACTTTTAAATAGAAATGAACATCGCGGGTTAGGCGTGGATTATAACACTTACCACACTAGGGGCGAAAATAGCCTAATTTTTGCAAGTATATAGATGCAACCATTAAATCTATTGCTTCGTGTCAATGTGCAAATTGGATTCTTCTCGTGTGAACAACAGCGTGAGATAATAATAATTTGAAAGCAAAAGCCCTATAATCACTCAAAATTCTTTCGTACCTTCTATAGGCGCCAAATGTGATAACTTGGGCTGTGAAACTATAAAAATCTTCCTTTGTGTTTTTAGAGCTTCGTGTTAAGCTTGAAGGAGCATGAAGCTTTTATAGTTTCCTTCGTTTCTGTTTTATTCTGGGATTCTTTGTAGCATTGAAATCATGTAATTTGATGGAGTTTTCTGTTTATTGCTAAGAAAATGCTGTTTACGAAAGTCCTTAAAAACTACTTTGTTACTTTTAGACTGAACGATATTAAGTTAATGAACCGAAATCGTATTTTGTTGTTATAGTTGCTATAAGAGACAATAACACAAAGAAATACGGACGCCGTTTTGGTTTATGTCTTGTGCCCGATTTGATTTTATTTCACTATCACATGAAACACCATAATACTTAATTCCACATGAAGATTGGCTTAGTGCAGTTTTCTTAGATGAACCCGAAATGGGATTGAAAAAGAAAACCTTTCCTGGAATCTTCTGTTCCCCTAAAACTAGATTACATGCATTGTGGAATTTTCAGCAAATCCAAGTCAATATTATGTAATCTTGTTTCCGAACGTTTTCTTTATATTTGAAGTTTATTATGTGGATTACGTGTTTGCATTCAGGGCAAAGCTATTTTCCTCGAAATCTCCGGTGTTTTAAGTCGAGTTTAGTTAGAAAAACTACAATAGCAAGTTTCCGACGTTTTCGTGTGTGTGTCGTTTCCAAACAAAAATTTATGTAAGTTTTCAATTAACTAATTGCCATATTTGTACGGTGCATATGTATTTAAGGTTGCAATTCAAGCCGTCAACATAAAAATGATGGATAGTGTAATACTCTTTCATTAGGGTCTCCTGGTTACAACATTGTGAAGATTTAGGGGCATTTTAACCTCGCCTAGTTTATTTAGAGCCATTTTAACAAGTCAACAAAGTTACTTAGTTCAATTATATTTGAATTTGCAACCACGCAAATGTGGTCGTATACTAAACTATAGAAATTATAATTACAATTTTGAGTTTGCAGTCAAGATTAAATACAATACATGTAGATATAATTATTCTGTTTTGGAGCTAAATTATGCAAGTTTTAGTGGTGTTATCAGGACGCGAACTTGGAAGGAAATCTACACAGAAACTCATAAGTGTCCTCGATTTACGTTAAGCCAAGGTCTTTGTTTTGACAAAGCTACCATTTATCAAAGCAATTAATTTTTTTCCGCCAAATACATTTCTGGGTCAACTAGAAACAACATAATTTCGAACAAATACCTGAACATTTAGTAGTAATTTGTATGAATACCTCTTTTGACACGTACATGAATACTATAAAATACGTTTATCTTACAAGCGCATGAATGCTGCCACTACTTGATGTTTTTAACCATCAAAAGGGGCTACGAGTTTGTCAAAGCATTTAGACATGCCGGAATTGATTTGTCTAATATTATTTCCGTAACATCCATATATGCATCATAATGGCCGTTTTATGCACGGTCAAACATGCTATAATCGCAGATTGTGATGCAAGCGTAATAAAAATATTATTTCTGGATAATATGCCCCTTTTCATTCCCTATTACGATATAATATACGTGTATAACTAAAATACGTATTTTTTTATGTATCTGTAATTTTGTAGGCAAGCCCTATTGTTACCTGATTAGTTATTATTTTAAACACCGTTTATCTGAACTAACTAAGTTGATATGTATGACAATACAAAGTGATCGGAAACGAATATAAATAGGTTTGATTTGTTTGGTACACGAGGGTGCATCCAAAAGTACCCGATCTCACATATAGATGGCGATGTTTTCGTTTAAAAATTGCCTATATTACAAAGACCTAACCTTAACAACATTTGTCTAAAGTTGGAGGGTGAAACCCCGATTTGTGTTTGTTTTGGAGCCGTTTTTAATTAATGTTTATAGAAGTTTTGCGCACATGGAAAAAATGGGTCATCGATGCGTGATTAGATACTGCAACATTAAAGAGGAGTTAGATTCCACTCTGGAAGAATCTGGTCTTTCGTTAACAACTGCGGAGTATTGAGTGACAGCGGTCGTGCGGGGTGCCAAAATGAATTCCGCAGTAGTCGACCTAATGACACTTCAGATCTGACCACTCCAGAAATTGTGATGGAAATCGACAAAGTTGTACTGAAAGACCGTCAGCTAAAATTGCGCTAGTTAGATAGACGTTTCGAAAAGTACTGTCCATCGCGTTTTGACCGTAACAGTTTGATATGAGAAAGGTGTAGGTAAGATTAAAGAAAAAGAGCACCGTGAGGACGTTTCGAAGGAGTGTTTGGCAAAGTTTCGCAGCAATAAAGACAAGTTTTTACATCGATTCACGACCATGAATGAAACATGGGTCCATTATTTCACACCTGAGACGAAAAAGTAGTCAAAACAATGATCTCAAAGGGGAGAATCGGTTCCAAAGATTGCGAAACCCATTTCATCTGCTGGAAAGGGGTGCCGTCATTTTTTTTTTTTTTACATGCACATAGGATAATTTTTATTGAATATCTCCCAAAGGGAAAAATAATAAACAGAATATTTATATAATTATATAAAAGAGAATATAAAATTTGTTGTCATATTTGAACAAAAAAATTGGAAAAAATTAACCGCATTTGGAGAAAAAGAAAGATATTATCCATCAGAACAGCTGCTCACCAATCCACACTTCCCTCATCGCGATTACCAAAATCAATCGACTTGATTTCGAACTTTTCCTCATCCGCCCTATTCGCCAGATTTAGCCCCTTCAGATTATTTTCTATTTTAAACTCGAAAAATAGAAATTTGCCAATAATGAAGAGTGAAGTCCGAGGTTGATGCCTATTTTGAAACATTCGAAATTTCTTACTATGAACAGGGTATAAAAACCATAAAACATTGCTGGGAAAAGCATGTCAATCTTAAAAGGAACTATGTTGAGAAATAATGTAATATTTTCATTTTTTTTCTGTAAGTGTTAGGTCAGGTACTTACTTCCTGGGACTCTCCTCGTATTATGAGTGACACATGTCTAACAATAATTATGACCTGCAAATTTATACAATCTTCTAAACTTAGTAAATAAACAACTTCCAAATAAATTGTTTATGCAGTTTTAAAAAAAATTCAGAGTTATTCAAAAAAACAAAATATTGATTGAGTGATTCTTTAGGGAAACTAAGGTCTATTTTGCACATAGGATACACAACAACAAAATTTGTTTTAAAATACAATATACCCCTAAATGTCCACATTTGTCTACATTAAAGCATTTAACACTGGTCAAACCTCGCTTATTAGTAGATACCCCACCAGGAAAATTAAATAATATACAACCAATTCCAATGCCAATCATACGTCTAGTTTAACTTTAATGTTAAAACCGCCTTTTTTCTTTAACAATTTCTGCATTTCGAAAAATTTATAAAACAGAGTTGAACGTGTTCTCTCAATGCAATAAGCGAGTCTGGACACTTATCTTCTTACGGAAGATAATTGTTGCTCAAAAGGCCTAACGCAACAACAAGAAAGAAAAAAATTTCTGATCCTGAAAATTTTAAATGAAAATTTATTGCTGGACTCGGGAACCTGAAGGGAGAACTAAGTTTTAATCTGGAAAATTTGACAGGATATAGAACTACCGAAAATAAAGACAAAAGTTCATATGACAGTTTTAAAGTTTCCTTATCGACCTTCAGGGTGATAAGCTTTAAATTTTTCAGCTGTAATGGTTTCATTCCTAGTGTTGGAAAAATTCCAACATAAAGATTTCGCACTCATGTAATGCCCTAACATCTGGGCAATAAATAAAAATGAAAAGAAAACAGACCTCAATCCTCGACTTACCGTTACGTGCCGAACCGTGGGTACCGCATTAAGTACCACACGTCTGGTTTACTTCCCTCCTGATTTATGACTTGCTAGTCGTGAAACAGATAAAGGGCAGCAGTAAATCAGCATGAAATATCCCGTATCGACCCGAGCAAGTGACCCAAGAACCAGAGAGTGGCAGCGATAGGGTAATGGTTCGAAAACGTCGAGGTGGTGATCTTTCCCCGAATTCGTGGAAAAAAACCCAAGATAGGGACCAGCGCGTTGGAGGAAGAAAACCGCCCTTTTTGGAGCGACGGGCGTTTCCCGTCTCGTCACGTCAACAACCAAACTCCCAACTCTCCCGATATCGAAAATAAAATTAAACTTCAACAACTTCTGACGCATCTCGTTGCAAATCGAAATCTGAACACGGGTATTATAGTCAATAATCTAATTGCTAATCAAGCCCTGTACAACAACTGGCTTGTGAGTAAACGTAATGTCGTACGTATAACAGTGTTTCTGTACCCTCTTGAATTTTCGGATCTCCATTGTTTTATTCGGTAGTCCGTCTGATCTTTCGATCAAGTAATAAACCTCGCCAGCCTAATTGGATTAATTCGTGGGTGCCTAGTGAGGCAGTCACTACTGTGAGGCAAGAACTCAGGGAGCCCTGCCCTGAACACCTCGAGTTTGGGAGATATTTTACGGAATATTCAGCGTATGAATAGCTTTGCGATCTATGATTGAACGTGTGAAATCATCGGAAAAAAATAGAAAAAACAAACGAGTGATGAAGACAATGCAATGAACTGCTTCAGTTGACAATAATGATTTATAGTAATACGCTCTTTTATTAGTAAGGTAAGTAACGTTCCAATTACTTAGCTATATCTTAGGCATGTCGTAATAGCAGAAACCCACATTAGATTGGCTAGCAATGTTGTAAACGATCTGTTGTTCGATATACCAGGTATACCAGTATGAAGTGAGCGTCAGGATATAAATGTCTCCATGTAGAAGCAACATGCAAAAGATGGTTTCAACGATTCAGAAATAACAATTTTGATGTGCAGAATGAAGAACGTGGCAGACCACCAAAAAAGTTCGAAGACACCGAACTGCGATCAATATTGGATGAAGATGACACTTTAAGTCCATAGCAAATGGCAGAAATGTTAAATGTTGCACAACGAACAATTTTTGATCGTTCAAAAGCTGTGGGAAAGATCCAAAAGTGTGGAAAATGGGTGCCGCATGAATTGGACGAAAGACAGATGGAGAACCGAAAAAACACCTGTGAAATTTTGCTTCAAAGGCACGAAAGAAAATCAGTTTTGCATCAAATTGTTACTGGAGATGAAAAATGGATTTATTTTCAAAATCCTAAACGGAAAAAATCATGGGTTGATTCGGGACAACCATCAACATCGACTGCAAAACATGATCCATTCGGCAAGAATCGGCAATGCTGTGTGTTTGGTGGGATCGGAAAGGTGTGGGGCACCACGAGCTTTTAAAACCTGGTGAAAGCTTTAATACTGTTCGCTACCGACAACAATTGATTAATTTAAACAACGCATTGATCGAAAAACGATCAGAACGGGCCAGAAGACACGGGGAGGTGATTTTGCTCCGTCACAACGCACCTGCACACCTGTTAAGGATACCATCAAAACGCTTGGCTGGGAGTTGCTATCCCATCCGCCGTAGTCACCAGACTTGGCTCCTGCGGACTACCATTTGTTTTCATCGATGGGACACGCATTCGCTGAGCAGCGCTTCGATTCCTACGAAGAAGTAGAAAATTTGGTGTCTAATTGGTTTGATGCCAAAGAGGCACATTTCTATTGGCGTGGTATCCATAAATTGTCAGAAAGGTGGTCAAAATATGTAGAAAGCAATGGTCAATATTTTGAATAATTTTTGTTTTCTTTCCTTGTTAAAATTTGTGTTTTATTTTCACAAAATAGCGCTCATTTCATACCGGTAGACCCGGTACTGCTAAAACCTCATGTGCACAAACTTACAGCGAATGGTACTCATCGATATCTCTGCTTAATTACGTGGTGTGTAACACGTAATTGTCCTTCTGGCAGGAATCGCAGCGGCGTTAACTTTCTTCGAAAAACTCAATATTCAATGAATTGTTAACCAACAGCTGTCGCTCTCTAGCTGAACATTGAGAGATCGGGTGCTAAGGTCCCGATCCATAAAGTACAAAAACTACTACCTTAAATTCTACTCGTATATGTATGCAAAGAGTATCCTTCCTTGGTGGCTCCTCATTTGGAAACCTGAACGTTCGCAGGGTAAAGCACAAAATGAAACCTTCGATTATCAATAAGGTATCTGATGGCCAGAACGAACAAAAATCAGACGTACTTAGGAACGAAACGTAACTTACACAAAGGGCACATGAAAAATCCAGCGAATTCTAAAAGTTCACGTGATCAGAATGGAAATTGAAAATCTGATCTAATGCGCTAAGCACGCCCCCAGGTTTGAAATTTATAGTGAAACTGATTACAGCTGATTGTGATTCATATCTTTTGAGGGAGTGTTGGAAGACTATTGATTTCGACATTATTTTAGGATAACAATGAAGAATGCAAAAAGTATTAATCATTTATGTATTTCAATTAGGATTATGGATTAATGCTCCGGCATGCGTCCTGCAAAAAAAAAGAAAAAAAGAGTTTTGCCATTTTATCACTGCTACATAAATTAAGCAATTGTCCCAAAAATGGTGATTGCAAAACCAAAATGCCAAAACATTTTATTCGTTGTTCGATTTATTATTTGTTCCCACCGATCAGATTAGCTTTTATTCATTAAAATGCTCGACCATTTAAAAAATAGTTCTTGGTGATTAATGGTCAATGGAAACGAGCTTATCAAAGAACATCAGTGTTTTTGTATGAAGTGAATAAAAATGTGGTCAACTAATGGAATTGCTAATACACAAACACAGCAAATCTGATACCCTTGCGCAGCAAAAAATATTGGCTTAAACCATTAACTGAAAATCGATAGATTTATTGCAGTAACATATCTCGGAACGAGAGAACACATTGCTGCAATAAAGTTTCATATCTATTTCATTCTTTAATTCCGTCCTTCCGTGCATTTAAATGTTCCATGCAGCTGAACCTGAAATAATAAATCTTTCATCGCTTTTCGTTTAAAGCAGGAAAGAGAACGGGCATGGCGTGAACCTTTCTATTATCAATAAGACATTTGGCAGAGCAAATTGCAGAAACCAAACATGGCGTGTCTGGACGGTTCGAACCTTGAATTTTAATGGGCCTTTTCCGGTGATTTTTAAATTAACATTGAAGGTCAAAAGAAGGAAGCGTCTAGAATTTTTCTTATTTAATCTTGCTACCGGCCTCCTTGGAACCCCCGCGTAAACTTGATGAGATCACGTTTGGTGGTCGTATGTACAAGATGGCTCCAAATTTAAAATTAAATTCATAACTATGCGTTTGCACTGAATCTCGACCAACTGGTTTATGTCCCTGCCCACACCGCGATTAACAGCGTTCGACAATAAATGTTTTCCTAACGAGTGCGGAAATTTAAATTCTTTCAAAGAATACATTTTCCGGCAGAGTTGCGAACGAAACAGATTGCAGATAATCGTTTCGACACACAGATGTCAGAGAAATTCACACCTGATCCTCTTTACTGCACTAGTGGGGTAGAGTACGACTCTCCACTCTTAAATGCCTGCGGGTTATGAATTGCATTAGCAAGTTTTTGTTTATTTACCCGAATGAGATGGGCGTTAATTTGATTAAGTATGTTATTTCCTTTGCGGTTGTTTTATCACTCTTGAACCAATTGCGTATTCCTCGCGTGGCGGTGAGTTTGAATCCCGCAGGGCATTTTTATTGATTCAGTTAATTAGTTTGGATTAGTTTCTCGTCTTTAATGCTGTTTTATTCATTTTAGAGCAGCTTAGAGTTTGCATCCGAAACGTTTGGACAGGTTGAGAACTTTGGTATTAAAAGATCGTACCGTTAAGTTGACTATGCGATTAACACCCCTTGTCCACTTTAACCAACTTCAGGTTTTCCATTTTGGCGTTTGTCCATTAATCAAGTTAATACTCTTTTAGTTATGCGAATGTACTGATTTAGCGACAGAAAAGTGAAGTAACCGCGAAGAGAACAACTACGAATGGAAGAATGGTACTGTGAGTGGAGTTGAACCTCTTGTCTGCTAAAGCGAACGACTTAAAAATATTTGATCTATTGTTTTGAATTGCGAAGAAGGCATAGATCTCTTCATCTTCTCTCACAACCATTAGATCACAGCCAAGCTAAGCAACGAAACGTATGAAATTGGTTCAATTCAGCTTAGTTCATGGTCAATTAATTGAGGGTGCAACTGTTATCCAACAAAGCTCTGTTGGAAAATACTCGAGTTGCTTCCGAATCTGAAGTTTGCTCTGCTACGAACATATAGAAAAATGTAATTCTTAAAAATGTCTATTTTCGTTTGTGTCAAATTGACTAAACGATCTCTTAATAAATCGCCTGTGATCTCATCTAAACCACTAGTCAAGAGATGATTTACGTTTGAGCAAGAATTTCTCAATTGGGAAATAGTTTCAATCTTGCAAAAGCTTGAACCTGTTCACTTTCGAGAATCGTGATTAGAAAATGTCCTGCCTAACTTCCTTAACAATTTTTCTCATTCTGTGGACAAGACTTTTGCAACTGTACATGTAAGATGATATCTATCGTTCACACAGTCAAAGACTCCGTCTGGAGGCCCCTATTTTTGGTGCAAATGCACACAAATGCAAATGTATCAGTACGACTTTATTCTCAATACATTGTACAGGGTGGGCCACGAGTAACACCTCGAAATTTCGTGACAAAACCGAGAGATTTTTTTATTGTTTATTATTTGAGATGTATACAGGCGAACTAGGGCTACGTGTTAAAATTGTTTTTAAAGAATGCAGAGTTTCCCAAACACAATTTTATAGGATTTTAATAGGACTCGCTGTATATTATATAATTTTTGAATTCAACCATTAAAATAAAATTAAGTTTGATTGACATTTATGGTATCCGAATCTAACGATTTTTGAAATAATTCAGTTTTTATGGATCAACAGCAGATCAAATTGTCCCATTAAAAAAAAATGAAACTTTGATCAATTACATGTGCTTGGGACGCTCTGTATTCTCTGAAAATAATTTTAAACTGCAGTTCGCCTGTATAAATCTCAAAAAAGAGACGATTAAAAAATCTCTTGTCTTCGCCATGAAATTCCCAGGCGTTACACGCGGTCCACCCTGTATATACTGCACTATATACCCTTACCCACTATATCCTAAGTCTCCGCAGCCTGCATTTAACATCGAGGAACTACATACAATACCTACCTACTGAAATTTATTTCTTTTCATGTTATTCTCAATCCCTTTAACTTGAAATTGGTAACAAAGACTGCCAAATAAAGTCCAGACGCAAGTAATTCAGTGAACGTTAAATAGAAAATCGCGTTTCGCGAAATATTGAATTTTTTCCTGAGCAACTCAATTTGCATAAGAAAGAATGTCGATATAGTTTCTCAAGTTAAAATACAATGCATTTTATGTACGTTTTACGTGACCGGGAATTTAATTAATTGATTAAAAATTCGACTCGCACGTTAGCGAATTGAAATTTGGGTGAGAAACTATTGTCCAAATGATTTAATCTATACAAAATTGGATTTTAATCCACCTTAGCGGGCGGAATCAAAAAATTGTTGTTAATAATCACTAACGAAGCAATGTAAAGTTCTTTCCAACAAGCAGTAATATTCAGTTCGTGGAAAGCGAAGCGTACGCCTTAACAAAATGGATTTCCAACAAGAAGTTATTACTGTTTAGAACTAAAAATTACCATTTCCCTTTCCAATAACGCTAACTAGCAGTAATTTTTGGTGGAATTACAGTCGCTGCGGTTCTCAGCTCGAACCAGGAACAGCTGGTTCCGCGCACTCGCAATCGAGTCTTTAAACCAACCGCTGTTCATTTGGTATTTATTTCCAGCATTTTCTAGTTATGTTGGAAGCTACAGTATTATGTGTTTCTTTTTCTGTAAAAAAATTAAAAAATATGTATATATCAATGAACTTCAAGGGTAAGTTTACAAATTAAATAGGAAAAAATCGATTTTCTGTGATAAAGTACGCAATATTATTTTAGGTGAAACCAGGCTCTCCACAGCCATAAATGAAAACGTGTTTCGGAGAGTTTATTTAACCAAAAAATTAATTGGTTTATATAAGCTAAATAAAAAGGAACGAGGCACAATGGCTGTGAAAAACTTAAAATCTTTATGGCAATTAATTGCCGCAGAGTTATTTAAAGATGAGGGTATTAGCGTTTCACCAAAATTATATGAAAACAGAGGGAAAATACTGGAGGTAAATTACAAAAATCAATTGAAAATAATAATTCCACAGGAAGGGGAAGAAAAGTTTTCGAACTTGCTGAAGAATTGAACAAGCTGTATAAAACAAAAGAGAAATGCGAATATCGCTTTGTTACTAACTACCAAAACAGTAGATGGGGTAAAAGAGACTGCAGGAAGTCTGGAAATCCCCAATATTGCAACGACACCTTTGGATTCTAGTATGCAGTGTGGTTTAAGTTTAAAACAGAACCTTAAAAACTTGAAAATCGTTCAAAATCCAATGCACAGTGTCCCAAATTAAATGAATTATATGGTGATTATGGGAGCGTTAAGAGATACAAGGTCGCTAAAATTAGAACAAAGATTTTTGTGCCCGTTCATAAAATATTCTAAAACTAAAAATACGTAAAGAGGTTCCCAAAATATGAGCAAAAAACTGAAATGTGATTATCGAAAATCATAAAATACGACAACATCATATGAGTAAATTCTGCGAAATTTGGCACATTTGCGTTATAGAGAACTGCCAATCGACTGGCGTTTTCAGAGTTTTTCCAGGCTTTCTAAATGTTGAGAAATTATATTCAACTTTATTATTTCTCAAAGCCGCCATATTAGTTTTTGGTAGCGTCGAATAGACAAAAAATCTTTTTAACCGTATATCACAAATGTGCCCCTGGACCTACCGAAGTAGAAAAAAAATAAACAAAAACATAATTTCACCTTGTTAGGCTTAGAAACAAATGCTCTGTTTTATATTAGTCAAAAAATACCAATGTACCACGTATTCTGTTTAATCAGACAATAAAAACTTAACATGTATTTCAATATTACCGCAATTATAATTCCATAAATTTCATGAAAATTAACAATGGAACGAAATGACGGGATGGATACCTTTAGTTACTGTTGGTAAGAATTACTAATCCTAATAACTACAAAAAAAAATTCAAATATTTCTCCGTTATGGTTAACACAAACTTTATAGCGCGTAACAACGGGCATGCAATCACTTTTTACTATATCTGGAGGTATTTCTTAAATTATTCGTACAACTGCAGACTCAAACTCTGCTACTGTATCATAGGATCTGCAGTAAACCTCATCTTTCACATATCTTCAAAACAAAAAATCGAGAGGTGCCAAGTCTGTGGAGCGTGCTGGCCAATGGAGATATCCTCAATTTCCAATCCAATTATTTTCATATGCATCATTTAAATATCGCCTAACAACTAATAAGTTATTTAGTGGGGCCCCATTCTGCTGAAATCACATGTTAGCTAGAGTAGCAGTAGGAAATCTTCAATGATTTGTGAGATATCATGCCGCAGAAACTATAAATATCTTTTCTCAGTAATAATTCTAAGCCATACATTAACGCCCCGTTTGACATGATGTCTCAATTCCCTGTCCATTCGTGGATATCCGTCATTCCAATATGCTTTGTGTCTCTTGTTAAATATTCTACAATTTGTGAAATGTGTTCCGTCAGACCATAACACTTTTAGGGGAAATTCAGAATTTGCTCTAGATTTTCTCCAACACGAATTGCAAAAATTAAGTCTTCTTCTAGTGTCACCATCTCCAAGACCTTGGCTAATATGTTATTGGTACGGTTTAAGTTTATTTTTCTTTAGGACCCGATGAGCAGTTGATCTAGCTATGCCAATGTCATATTCTATTTGACGCAGTGAGATGCGAGGGTTTTCAACAACACTTCCCACACCATAGTTTTCAACATTTTCTTTAATATCGCGTGTTCTGGTTTTCTTCTCAAACGATCCACACTTAAGTAGATTCGCTCTAAGCCTATTAAATGTTTCGCGCCCAGATTGACGCCTCTCTGGATATCTCTGGAGATACATATTTGAGCTTTGCGTGCATTTCTTCCACTTAAAATGTAGCAGTCATTAATCTCCAGCTGTTCTTGATTTGAAAATCGTTCCATAATTTTATGACTTTAAAATTTTTGTCAGATGAAAATGTTAAACTGATAAAAATAGCTTTGAAAGAATAAAAACTGACTTCAAATATAACAATAGTGAAGACTTGTTTGTTGCACGTCACGAAAGTATCTGTAGAAATACTAAAGTTTTGTGGCGTTAAACAGTATAAAACATAGCACTTGTTTCTAAGCTGAGCAAGGTGAAATGATGTTTTTGTTCATTTTTTCCACTTTGGTAGGTCCCAGAATACCTTTACGATTGATAGTTAAAAAGCTTTTTTTATTGTCTATTTGAAGCCACAAGAATCCAATATGGCGGCCATCATAAGTATAAAGTTGGTCGAAATTTAAAAGTACTGGAAAAATTTTGAGAACGCCATTCGATTGGCAGTTGCCGATAATGCGAAACTGTCAAATTTCGTAAAATTTAGTCAAACGATGTTCTCATAATTTTCGATTTTCAAAAATCACAGCTTTCAGTTTTTTGCTCATGTTTTGACAACCCCTGTACATAGTTTTAATTTTAGAACATTTTCCAAACGAGTACAAAAATGCGCGTTTTTTCTCTAATTTGAGTCAGTCTCACCGCCTCCATAATCCTCACAGAGCTCACTTTATTTGGGACACTCTGTATGTGCAAAAAAGGTCAAACAATGTTGGACAAAATACGGCAAAATCATTTAGAAAATCAAAACGTCAAATTCGAGCCGTTAATACATTCACAGTGGGAAATGTTAGATTTAGTTCGCCAAAGAATTGCAATAGAAAAAGAGAAGAATGCAAACTTTATTATATTAAATTGGTTACATTTTTACATTTTATATTAATTTTCTTTTGTCGTAATAGAGAATGATACTTGTTTTCTTTTATTCTATGTAGATACTAAGAGAGATTTATTTTTATTTGTTCTTTTTTACTTTAAGCTTTCGTTTGTTACTTAAAACTTTCGAAGTTTTAAAAAAATACTTATTTTAATGATTCTATATTTATTTTTATATTTGATTATAGGAACCTTTCTAAATATTTAGTTATATATAGAGTTTTGGTTTCAGAAATGAGAAATTGGCAACTGCGTCTCGAACCTCCTGTGCATTTCTGTCACCTTCCAAATCGTCTTTATTTATCTCTTCAGCGTTAATACCCTGATTATTACCAACTTTACTTCCAAATTCCTTTTCCATATTATTTTCATCAACATCAAAGTTACTTTCCAATACTATGTTACGCAGCCCACATGCTGCCCTTATTAAATGAAAGATATATTTAGTTTTTTTTTTTGCCTTTTTCATAATCCCTATAAGTTGTTAATAATTAATTTTGTAGAGGATAACCACTATCATTCCAGTATAAAATAAACTCTACGTTTAGAGTTGGGATCTCTATATAGAACGGAGTTTCGAAACAATCTGCTGTCGTGAACTGATATCGGGTATCCAGCAAATGTATCTCGAATTTTGTACTTGTTGTTACATACTAGTTCTACCTGATAGTCGTCGATTTTTTCTTTCTGCGTTGGCCATATTGTAACTTCTTCGACAAGTTGCTCAGGAATGAAATAATTTTTTTTGAAAATCCTTTTCAAGGGTGCCAAAGCGATGTCAAATCCATCTGACACGTCTTTAAAGCCAGAGTCTGACGGCCGATATACCACAAAAATGCCAAGATATGCTTGTGATAAATAAAGACATCTATTTCTATAATTGCAGTGCACTATTGACTTCCTGGTAAGATATAATTTTTCCAAATTGTCAAGCGTGATGCCGGAAATAAGAACTTCTTTCGTATTGTTCTCCTAAAAATATGGAGATTCTTTTAGACATCAGAAAATGTTCAAAAACTCTTTTTCAGAATGCATAGACACTGTTGCATCTAAAAATGAAATAAAATTTGCATTCGCATCACCTAAACATTTTCAAGCCCATAACTACCCAGGCACGATTCATTTATAATTCGAACAACAACCTTAACTAGACTATCATCACTTGAATTCGAAGAATGATCAAAAAATTGATAATATTGCATTTAAAAAAAACTTTAATTGTTTTGTGCACGGAAAAGCATATGTGAAAAAACTAAAAAACTGAACAATTAAATCACGCCATCATGTTTTTTCTACTCTACGATTCGAGGTAGAAAGTGTTCAAATGCTACAGTAAACAAGAACTGCTGAGGATCATAAACCTTTTCCGTCAAATTTTAGTAGAATTCTAAATAAATATACTGGCGAGCATAAAATTCGGGTCACTTTAGTATTTTCGAAATTTTTGCCTTCCTAACTTCCAAAAAAATAAAAAAGGATAGTCTTTATCGATTCTGAGGTTCTTTAACCTTGTTAAGGGTAAATGGTAAAAAAAACACGATCCTGTACCCAAGTAACCGATGTATTGTACAGGTGTCCATTACCCAAGCACTGTAACATTTTGATATTGAAGGTGTTTTATCAATCTTTTTTTTTTCATGGTAGAACCATGCAGAACCGTAAACATTTTCCCAATGATCCGAAATTTCATGAAGCAATGCCGGTATGCCAGCGAAAAATATCGCTTCTCTTTCAATACATTTATGTTTGAAAATTTCGAAGTGAGCCGAATTTTATGCTCGCCACTGTATTTACTAGTTGTATGTAGGTATACGCAAATATTAGTCCTAATCAGTTCTATTACGGTTATAAATAGTAATACAATCGGTTGTACAACTTAAGTCGAAGTTACTTACACCACAGTTAATATACATGTTAAATGGGCAAGAAGGAATTCGAAATCCTTCCGAAACCTGGCAGGATTTTCTCCACGTGCAATTTAGCAGTCGGATGAAATATACGGAGAAGCTCATTTAAAGTAACGTTTAATTAAAATACCTGCAGAATGGAACATATTTGCAGGTATATTCTCCTGACCCAGTTCAACTTGCATATTTGGGCGATGTTTTGTGGAATTTAGGTCCTACTAGGGAAATACGCCAAGTGAGTTAAAAGCTTTTATTTCAGTTGTGGGATAGATAAAAGTAATGACTCTTGGGCTTTCATTATTTTAGAATGTGGTTCCAAGGACCTTTTATGGTTAGCATGTTATGGTTCATATGATTCTTGAGTAAGTCTCAAGAGAGGAACATATTCTATTGTGTCGTGAGAAAGTCAGTTTTCTAATTGTCACAGAGAATTGAGAATGAGATGTGAAGAACCTTCTCTGCATAATCGGAAAGAAGAGCGAAATTAATGTTCAAGAAATTATTTTAAGCTTTCTTAATGGTTATTTTTAGCGCACCTAATTGTGAATCCTGATTGCTCTCACTAAATTACTTTCTCCCCTTTAAAGTTGGTCGAGTTCGTTTCTCCTCCGTCCTCTTAATCTATGCTACATTTACCCGCCCAGGCAAGTTTTATTAAATGTCAGCAAGCCAGTTTTCAAGGCAAATACAATGTAAATTTGCAATAAATACATGTTCTACCCACAGGGATTTTGCCTCGTTTACATATTTGGGGCGCTGATATCGGGTCGAGAAAGTTTTATTGAAACTTTTCTTTATTGCTCAATATTGGAATATGTTCTGGTATTGGAAAGCATTATTTGTGCTTTGTCACAATGCCCAAAGCTCAGGGCTACCAGATTAAATCGAATTTCAATCATCCTGAAAAAATACGTGATTGCAAACTCGACCCAAACTATATCAAGATTAAACTTGACATTTTTTCGGTTCTAACACATCACAATATCGCAAAATCCGGAGTTCCATTAAAATGCACTTCGCCGATGTTGATTTTCATCATGGTGTGCATTTAAATGCAGCATGCGGCTTTACCTAAAACAATGAATCCCACATTTCAGTCCATTTAGGGGGATCAAACCCGCCATATTACGAGGGCCGCTTGATATATGAGAATAGCGTAATTAAGTTTTAAATCGATAAGACGCCTAGTACAGAATACAGAATAATAGCTTTATAAATTAATCATACCACGTTCAAGATTTACTTTCAAAACGGTAACGCAATAGGTTCGTTCACAATTGCGGAGGGCCGCGGATGGACAGCTTGCCAGCCATACACGGTGATTCACCCTGTATTGCTGGTTAACACTTTTATATTTTTGTAAAATTTTCGATTAACCGCCTCTTTCTGAGACAAGCGCGCAAAAAGTCACGTGAAAAATTCACTTGTTTTAAGGTTTTTTACACGCGCTTGTCTGTTGACTTGGCGTCACCCCGTATAAAAAGATCCAAAAGGGCAGCACATCGCAGATTCTATAAGTATGCAATACTTCACTGAGACCAGTCCAGATAATGGAATGCTCGTCATTTTCCATTCCTCAATCCAATTTCCCAAACTTAATGCCCACATTTTATTCCATGGCCGTTATTTCTCTTTGAACAACCTTAAGAATAACTTAATTACAGGCCGTCTACAGGTTGATTTAAACGCTCTGAAGATTCGAAACTTTCATGTTTTAGTTCATAAAAACTTGCGGAGCTTTTGGAACTTCAGAGAGGTTGAAAATGATAAATTTTTAATGTTTTTACGTAGATTTATAAAAAGAAATTTTGCAAGAAACGAAAATCTGCTGAATATTGACTAGTTCAACAGCTCTCTAAGCCTTTAAAATAATTTTTCAGTTCAGGCTCTATGTTTGCATTACAAAAGCTTCATGTTAAGGCAAATAAGGCAATCATCGCGTGTCTATTCCATACATGCATCGAAAGCATTTTATGACGATATAAATATAGAATCGTTTAATTTCGCGTGATCAAGCTGAACCATCAATCCAATGGGAATCGATGTTATGAAAGAAACTTGCCAGGTGTCGGAAACGGATTACCTCTCGCAGCCTTTCGCGCCACTAAAAATGATGAGTATTTTATGTTCTTTCCGATAAATTAACGTTTAGTTCCCCTTCATCCATTTCTCATTTCTTTCCCTTGCAAAGCTGCTGGAAAAACTGATTGAATATTTAGTAATGTATTTTTAAACCCGAAGAGTTTTTGCTGAAATAAAGCGCGATGGTGTATCAAGGAAGAAAAACAAATGCGAAGAGTGTTGATATCTAGTGAAAATCCCGGCTATGAGTTGATCAACAACCCAGAAATAAGAGTAAGAGCGCACGCACATCGGAAAAGTGTGAGGATATTTCTGTAAATGGATTGAAGTTTTCTGAAGTTAACTAAAAAATAAAATTATGCCTTTATAGTGTTAAAAAGTGTTTGATAATACAACAAAACTAAGCTTTTGATGATAGATTTCTAAATTATAATGATTTATTCACAAGTTGTCGATATAGCTAAATACGCCCTAATTCTGTCATCCGTGCTCAAAATAACATTGTCGATTTGCGCTTTTGGTGTCCTTTTCCATTCTTCTGACAGTAGCCCTCGGAGTAGAAAGACACCGTGAATGATGTTCATATACGGCGAAACTCTTCTTCTAATCACGTGCCAGAGACGTGCTCAATTGGATTCAGATCTGGCGATTGTGCTGGCCATGATGATGCGACGATTCCTTCGTTGGTGGAACAATCTGTCGCAATACCGGCCACTTGCGGACGAGAACTACCATGCAGGCGGCGACAATTTTGGCCAATAGCGCCGGCAAATGGTCGAACTGAAGGGTCAAGGCCGGTATCGATGAGCTATCGAGCTGTCAGGAATCGATTTGGAAAGACTAGGTCGACTCTGGTGTCAGTAATTATTCTGGCCTATAATATTATTGTAGCAGCTCTGTAGTTCCTAGACATTTCGAAAACGTTCGACATTTCTAGACCGTCTTTATATGCTTATTCAATAAGAATCTGGATGAAATCTACTGGTGAAACTGTAGCCCAATCAATTCCATTTCATTTTCGATTTTCTTGACTCCACTCTGATCTTGCAGAGCGATTGCTCTGGAAACAGGTGGACATCTTCAGTGGTTTTCGACTTTGAAGATTGGTTTCATGTAGACCATTTCTAACAATATATCCGTCCATACTCGCGCGGTGTGACCGTTGTAAATCTGCAAACAATTCAGGTGCCATAATTGTAAGTCGTCTTTTAGCCGTTAAAACTGAAAATCGATTTTGAGAAGCATTTGTAATCTATCCACGTCCTGGGTATTGTTCAGCCCGAAAGCACCGCCCTAATCGTCTGATTTGACACTTTGGGAAACAATTTAGCTCAGTTACTTAAATTTGTTTCAAACCAGTTTAAAGAAGCTCTACCGCTCGAATCTTCTCATCCAGGGTTAAATGTTATCGTTCCACGGTAAAACACACTATTGTCAAATTACCTTCTAAACACCAGCTAGTATCGAAAGAACGAAATTGAATCAATCTGATAATTTAGCAGAGTACAAAATTCTAACTTTTCCTATCAATCGAAATGTGTGTACAGAGTGAATTTTTGTACTAATGTAGTACAATATAGAGTACAATTGAAATTACTTATTATCGGTTTTGAGATTTAAAAAAATATATCAGTAAACTTTTCCGATGAGCATATGTGAACTCTGAATTTTTCTTTCGTTAATTCGGAGATTCTAGATACACTGAAATAAAATAAATCCTGAAGGAACATCAGCACCTGACGAATGGTAATACCCATTCTAGAGGCAGTGGCATTTTGTTCAATAAATTTACATTGCTAGATTTGTGCCCATAAGATGTAGAGAGTTGGCTATATAGCAGCAAAGTAACTCGCTTTATTGCTGGAAAACATGCCGAATAGAAACTGCGGTTACTTACAAGAACAGACTGAAATATATAGTCATTTACCTAACGCGTGCGGAAAGTGCATATGCTGATTGCAGTTGATCCAACGGCGCGAAGCGGAGCTTGGTCAGTAATAAAGTGCGGTAAAAGTGCTTTCGGGCGTCTTAGGTGCAACATTTTTCTTAGAAGTGCATGCGTGCTGATTTCGTTGTCTTTTGTAAGTTCAGTTTTTACGTCACGTATCTGGTAAAACTTATTACGGCACGCGTGTCAAAGCGAAGGCGACACAAAAGTTTTGATACCTCACATGCTACGTTGATTTGCGTGTGCCTTACTTTTTAACGCACACGTGCGGTAAACTGTCACTTTGAGGTTAGTTAGGTTAGACCAGGTTAAGCGCAAATCTCACGTAACCCGATCAAATTTTCCTCAATTAAGAGTTTACCGAGCATCTTAGGAATTGCTAAAACACCAACTTCAAAAACTAACTTTCGGTTTGGAAGTCTTGCAAATTTTTTTTAGAAAGGGTTTTCCATTTGTTGCCGGAGGGGGAGACATCTCTCCCTGATTCGCTTTGGGTTCCTGCTGCCAAGGAAAGACCCTTAGTAACCCGTACCCAGCGTTTCATGGAAATGTCTTTAATCCAGAAAATGCCATAATTTGATATAGGAAATGGGCAACTAAATCACCAGCCGGAAAAATGCTATATTTTATTAACCTTAATTCGAATAGCTTTTCAAATCGGCAGGTAGCATAGCGATAAAACTCCGTAATCAACGATAATTTGTTCCTAGAAATTCTCCTGCCCTGCCTTGATTTATTGATTTTGTGTTAAACCGGAATCGTGAGTCCGATCACGTGGAATTACAGTTGATAATTGAAGATCGATCAATTGGTGAAGAGCAAGATAATTAATAAAGAGAGATATTCAAAGGAGAGCTGCACAAATCTTGCATAATTATGCAAAAGCAAAATCTGGAACAACCAGAAAATCTACGATGTGTATACTAGAATTTTAGCGCAGATTTACTGCAGTAATTAATAAGAAGGCTTCGCAGCATCAGTGGAATTTACATACGACTGCACGTAGAAGTGTGAAATTTCTTTGGAGATCGTACTGAAGGGCATTTTAAGAAGTCGCAGGAAGACGAGAAAAACTACTACCTGGTCATACCCCTGGTCATTAATAACGTCATTGGGAAAGCTCGATAGAAAAAATAAACCACCGAGCTGTAACCAACCGTAGTTGTGATTTAATTCGTTTCTAGTCGAGGCATATCAATCTGATTGTATCGGCGGAGGAAACTAGACAGCAAACATGGCGTGAATGCTTCAATTATCAATAAGACATTTGGCAGGGAAAAGAGTAGAAAACAAACATGGCGTGTGCCGGATCGTGCAAACCATAGAATCTAATAAGTGCTGTCGGGTAATTTAAAAATAGTACGGTTTAATTTCGCGTGATTAACGTTTGGGAATTGGGTAAATGCTAAATCATTCCGATAAAGGGCTCGGTGGGTATTGGAAGGGCTGTTATTAGCTTTGCCGGCGATGACCTTAGATACACTTTACGCTTTAATTGATTTAATAAAACGGAAGCTATTTGCAGTCAAATTATTATACTTTATGGTGACTGTTTCGGTATAGTAATCGTCTCTGGCAATACAGAGCGTCGAAATGGACCCAGAGCAAGTGTGTGTGCAGAAGATCTCCAAAACACGTCGACTTTTCGTATGAAACGTCGACTGAGGTTGTTCACATTTCTCTTCATTCAATGGAAAATTCCGAACGGCACAACTGAATTTCGAAAGTGTGGTTCAGTTGTTGATATTTTTAGTTCAGGTTAAAGTTTCGTTTCATTGCATGCATAATTAAATGCTTCACGACAGGGGAATCGTTAATTATTCGCATTCATGTTTACATCCAGATGTTACGAAGATTCTAATCAGTGAGGCCTTCTTGTAATGACAGCTTTTTGCTTCGATAGTGACCGTGCACCGTGCTCCAGCACATCAGTCATATATAGGATGATTCAATTTGGATTTCCATATATATGTATTAAAGCGGACGCCGAGAAAGTAAAAAATGTTTATTTGCTCTGAGGTTGGTTCATTACAACCATGTATGAAAGATGATATTATGTAAATGACCGCCGCCGCTCGTGTGACATGACGTAATCCGTTTGTGAAATTTTTCGAGTGCCCTGCGGTACGAATCCAAATCTATACCGGCTATTTCGTGTCTGACCCCCTGTTTCAGCTCTTCATTGGTGTTCGGTTTATTCCCGTAGACTCTGCCGTGTAGAACCCCGAGAGAAAAAAATCCGCGGGTGTCGAATCAGGTAATCGCGCCGGTCAATTGCTCAATTTTTATATCGCATTCCAAATTCTCCTCCAGGAAGGTCGATTATGGAACATCTACGTAAGGAACGAAATGCACTTTTTCCTCATTGGCCATTTTCGTCGTAGGTTTAAATAATTTCAACACGTTACTCAGTCGTATATTGCTCCATGGCAATTTTTAAGTTCAAAATTTTCATGTTACCGTCGACAACTACACTGACGTTTCAACAATATTTTATATTGTAATACGGAAACTCAATTTCAATCGCCTTTTATTAAGACACAAGTTTCACCAGGCAGCTCATTGTCGCACCAGACCCAATTTACACTCATCGCTTCGCTTCTCGTTTCAATTGGACGTGTGCAATAATGAGCCCCTTGAATCACATATTCTGTACTATTTGTCTGCTGAGTTACAAATTTATATTAGTAAATAATAGTAGTTTAAAATATTGATGGATTTAGTCTAAAAATGTCTCATAGTTCTACAAACGTGGATTGGGACAAATTTTTTGTTTCGCCGATACGAGTTTCCCATATTATTATAAAATCCGGAAAATACTATGTACGTAGTGCCCTTCGTGCCAACGCAAATACTTAATAAGAACTGTAAACCGAATGCCGCCAGCACAACAAACATTATTATTTTAATATAATTAGAGGACATAATTAAACAGCACATTAAATACACTTGAAACATTTTAACCCCAAATTCAGAGTATTCATCATATGCATGGCTCTTGATATTAATTTATTTGCACACTTTGTTTTCCTGGTTCAATTAAGGCGAAAACAAATACTCATTGTGCTGATGTTGTTTGCAATTCCTTCTGTACTAACTGGGCCTTTTTCGAATAAAATATTGCGAATCATAACCCCAAATTATTACCCTTTCAAAAGTGGCTATTGAAATTCATATAATTGTGCTTATTCCTTTTAAAATCATGTTTGCTCTCCATGCATTTCAACATTGAACAAAATAAAGAGCACTGAACCTGAAGCTTTCTAAAGAATGCTTATGAAAAGCGCTCTTTTCTAGGAGTTGTTTTTTGCTTCTCTAACATACTCGTATAACGAATACAATTTTATTGTAAACAATAATACAAAGGGGCTTAATTTCGGTTTTGCCTGACCCTCAACCGAAGAGCAAATAATACGTCTGGTATTAAATTTAGAACTAGTTGCTGTTGTTATAGGTACAACATAAGGGCATTTATTATAGCCCTGTATGAATGGCTTTTCTGATCGATATAAAATTTTAAAGAGCCATAAGTATCAGCCTAAATTATATTATTTTCAGGGGGACGATTCGGTTTGCGCTGAGCCATTACCAGGCCTGAAATCGATCAAATGCATGGTCACAAATTGTATGTCAGAGACATAATTTAGCTTGACCTATAAAATAATAAAAGCTGTTGCAGTTTCAATTATGTCATATTAAGTTTAATATTTAAGCATAATTCCATTTGTTTGGCTTTGATAAACTCGTTTGATGTAAATATTTTTAATGTACGTTAAAAACAAGTGAATTTCCTTTAAAGAGAATATATTATGCCTTGGCTCCTCAGCATCAAGCTAAAGCTAATACAAGCAAAAACACTACCAGGGCTCGGTTTGGACATTAGCCAACTATCCCTTTAGCGAACAGCCACGTAGTGGCTAAGGTTGAAGGGCGCTAATTTAGGTCACAATCGTTTGCAGTTATAGAGTTGATAGGCGAGAAGAGAACATTTTTAATATAGGTACATCATCCCTTTAAACAAAATAAATAAGAAAAACAATTAATTCTAGAAAATCATAATCATGCTTTGTAAAATAACTTCTTTAAAGCAAAGCTTGGCCCTATCGTTCTTTGGATCTCCCCATTTTACTTTCGTCGACATTGACCTACTTCTGACTAGCTTTAAGCCGAAATTCTCCTCAATACAGTATTTTGAAAACTTTTTATGTGTTATAAAGACCGGAGAACAATGCCGACTTTATTGTATTGTCGAATATCGCAAAAAGGGAGGTCTAATTAATTTTGTTTAGGGTTTTTTTGCATGTTAGTTTTCTGCAATATATACCACAAAATACTGTAAGCTTTAATTTGTGTATTGAGAGTAAAGCTCATAAAATTCTCCTATGATGAAATTCTCTCTCATGAAAACTTTTGTGCCAAACTTAAAACCTAAATGAAACCAGTTGATAAGTTCTTTAAGAGATTGTCACGCACCGTAGTGTTTATAAACCTGGAGGAATTTCAATTTTACCCTGAAGTCAACCTACTTTAACAGTTAATTTCGCTGCACGTAAAGTCAGATCGAATGGTGATTCCAACTTCTGTTTGGAAGTTTTCAGTATGGGCCAAAATATTGGTGTGGAGCTACATTGGACCCTCCGTTAGTTTCTTGGATTCTTATATTAATAAATGGTTAAGAACAATTTCCGCAAATTATTATATAGTTCTGCTCTAGTTGATTTTAAAAATCAACAGTATCAATGCACACTCTTGTTTTCTGATATCTTTTCATTAACACAAAAAATTCATTCCGTCGATAAGAGACAAAAGTTTTAAAATTCTGAATAAGTGCAAAACTGAGTTACCTGAAATGGCCCTTGTCATACCGATGCTGTTTGCTCAATATCAATCCTCTGACATGTCAATTCTTTGACAAATACATGCTTTTTAAATTTAACCGCATTGACATAAAGCGACATAACGTAGGTTAGCTTTCAATTAACTCTTAAAAAAGTTTAAAATTCGTATTTCTCAAATTGAACCAGTAGCGTCAAGCTGATCTGCGTCTGTTTATATTACACTTTGATAATTGTGTTAATGCCTAACAGTAATGAATTTTCAAAACCAAGATGCTTTACCCTATTCAATGAACAGATGAAGAGGTTTTCAATATTTAAAAACTGTAAAGTTCATATTCCTCCAATAAAGAGCTAAAGATGCCGCCACGTCGTTCCAATCTTTAACGATCTGTAAAGCAACTCTATTGGTATTGGTATATAATTGAAAGGTCTGCCATATCAAACCTTGAACAGCTATAAATTTACAAATCCAAGACTGCATTAACAAATAGAGCGATCCGGGCAAGGAGTTTTCGAATTCTCCAAAACTACAATGGGTCCAGCAATGCGGGTCTGATTTGTATTGGCTTACAGAGGGTATGTTTAATTGGTCTGTATAAAACTCTACTATAGTTTTCTAAGGTCAATATACGACAATTTAGCCGAACTTGAATTAATCTAAAAGTTGACTGTTTCCTTGTTAGAGGGCTATGAGTAATTGCTCAGCGCAATGTGACATTCTGAGGTGAAAATTGAATGAATGAAACTCAAAGATTTACTTCAATGTCGCATTTACTTAATAAAATTTTACCAGAACTATAAGGAATAAGTTGACTCTAGCAATTCAGGAAACTATGGCATTTTCCAGATATGTAAACCCAAGACTACTGAATATGTGACATTAATATTTACTTGAAGAAGCAATTTTTTACTGCGCATGTAATTCAAACTCACACAATTTTTTGAATCATATGAGAACTTCACTAAAAAATGTTTAATATATGGATTACATTTTTTTTTTTAATTATATTAGGTGAAAACGCTGGAAATCAAAATTGGCCAAGAACTTAAACAATTGGCGTAGAGACATATAGGGTGTTCACGCGAGTGAGTCCCACCCCCCTCTAACTTTTTAATATAATATTTTAATATATTTGGATTAGACATTTTTTGTAACAAAAAGTGCTCGAAAGTACGTGTAATTTTTCAAGATATGTCACAGTTTTAAACAGGGTGTTGAGTAAACGTGTGCCAAGTCAACATTGCATTCCATAACAATAACAAAACAAATTACTACTACTAACCAAATTAGCTATATTGTTTCTATAGCTAACCTAGATTTGTAGAACACCGTCATCGAAGTATGTTGCACTAGAGTACATTTTTGTAAATATTTCAAAAATTATAAAATTTGAGGAATGACACATATATATCGTTGAATTCGTAATAAAACGCAGGATTTAAATATGTAAAAAAAGTAATTTTTAATTTAAAAAAAAATCCGACATTGGGTTGGCACACGTTTATTAAACATCCTGTATGAAACTGCTAACTATCTCGAAAAACTACATGAACATTCAAGTATTTTTTGTTAGAATTCTTTTTCCTATTTCAATATATAAAAATGTTAGAGGGAGTGGGACCTTTAGCGTGGACATCTTCTACATCTTAATTTCTACACATCTGCGAACAGAATACAAGTCTTTAAAAGGTAACTCGTAAAATTGTAAATTTTTCCTCGCATTAAGAAACCGCATTTAAAGCTGCCTTATTTGTTTCTTCATTTAAAATTATTATTTCCCGTATTTGAACAAACTGCTTGTTTAAAACATATTATACTCGAATGAATTGGTATGTAATTTAAAATTCTGCAAATACCACGAGTACCTGAATAAGTATTCCGGAAGAATTTTTGATTTATGCGCATGCAATTTTCCAATGCGAGCGTATTATTCCTGCATAAGAAGGCACGTTTAGAAAAATATTTTCTGCATGAATATCGTCTTGTCAGTAATCAGGAAATATTTCTTACTGGAAAAGTAAGAAGCGACTAAGAATTTATCAGACAGAAAATCTATATTTCGCCCCAAGCGTCCGTTTCAAACAGACTGTAAAATTTAATCCAAGTGGAAAAATGGACTTGTAACGAGATATAAAATATATAAAGTTGCATTCAAACATGTCTTCATCTTAAAAGCATCTGAGATTTAGATGCCAGAAGCTAATAGCTAAACACTTCAAAAGAATCCTCATGGCTTCAAGTCTTCTTTGTATTTTTAATTCAAGATGCCATTTAAAAACGCCCGCTAAAGGAAAAAGAGAAGTAGAATTGCAGGAAAAGCCGTATTTCATCTAAACTTGCTTTTAACCAATCTTGGGAAGCTGCATGAAGGCAATATGAGGGAAAATATATTCCGTTGTCGGTTGGATACAAACTAAATTTGTATTTGTGTCTGTATTCCGACTTCGAGAGAACATGGTTGATGCATAAGAAATAATATTTCTTCTTTTATGTGAGTATAATTGGAAATCTTTTGTAGCTGTATCACAAAAGGGCAGCTTGTCGCATGGAGTGAAGAACGAAGTTGTATTTTGAGGAAAAACCCATTAAGTGCCATTTTATCACAAATAAATATTAATGATATCTTCTATGACCGCCAAAACTGTTTTTATCAATTTCCGGGTTGCGGGAAACATTCAGTTGAAGACTTTTTGAAAAATCGAAATGACTAAACACTTAGATATAGCTCTCGAAAGTCATAAGAAATATGTAAATAAATTCCGTGATGAAGTATTCTCTTTTCATCATGTATGTGAATGTAGGGAACATCATCAATTTCAGAATAATAATGGGACAATACGGAAACGTAAGCATGCTTCAGAAGAGCCCACACGTTTGTTTCGTTTTGCAGTCTTCACATTAAGACATAACTAAAGTAAATACATGACATTTCAAACACATGTTTTTCTAAAGACCGTATTGTTTATTCGAAATGCCTGAGCTTTATTTTGCCCTGGCTATCTATCTGAAAATAATGTGGTTAACTGCACTAGGCAGAAATGTTTTATATAGGTTCCTTAAGAAGATTGTCCTTTAAAGGGCCTTCGTGGGCGTACAGATTTCAATGACGATAAGTCAACAAAGGATTGGGAAAAAATATTTGTTTTTCGTTTCTATCAAAACGTCAATTAACAAAAATTGTTTAAAATCGTTTCGTATATCCCCCAAAGAACTGCAGTCCGAATATCGCTGTACAAATGCTGGTAGTGACGTTTAGTTTTGTGGTTATTACCATGGTATTGTAGTATTTGACTTCATAATTAAATCAGCATCGTCAAGAGAATCGCAACCAAACCTCTTAATTTAGGAAATAAACGCCTATTGAGTTTAATGGCTTTGTAACTTCCCAAAGCCACGACACTTCGGTTTTCGGCAAGACTCAGTGTGGCGTAAACTACAAGAAGATTTCACCACCAAGACATATTAGCTACGCACGTTCGATACCGCTTAATTGCTGCAAAAGCTGCCCATTTGTTATCGTGAAAGCTGCACATTGCCGCAATATTAGGGGGTTGTGTTGGGGTCTTGTAATTTACGGCCTAGCTGATAATGTTGTTAAATAATGCCTAAAAAATACAGCCGGGCGTGCAGAGATAACCCTAATATTGTTTGTGATGTTCTTGCGTGGTTGGTCGGAGGTTAAATTATTGTTGTGGACAAAATATGAAAATCGGCAGTTTAAACGTGCAGTAAGGCCGCTCGCTTCCCAATCAAAATTAAGATCAATAATTCGTTTTTTCGTTGAAGTATAGAGAGAGTACCAACAGTTAGGTACCAAAACTTTTCACTTCGTTCGCGGTCATTCGTTCCTACTTCGAAAATGATTTTCAAATTCACATAGGAGCAGATCGTGGTTAATTCCTAAAGGACTATTCTGAATTCATTGATCCTTCCTGGTAAATGCTATGATTGTATTTGGACCGGTTCCGAGAGAAGTTGGTTTTTCTTTCTCTTGAGACCTTCACCTGGTTGCCGTACTCTTATACCTCGTTGTCAAAATCAATAAGTAATTTTTTTCTAAAAGCTTAGAAAATCAAAAAACACTCTGCGTTCGCTCCAGTCACTCTTTATGTTGACTGAAAATGAGTAAGTGTTTTTATGGACCTTAATAAAGCGGCATCTGGCGCAATGGTTCACTGTCCACATTATATAAACTTCAAACGCCGAAAAACGTGATCATATTATCAAAAATACATTAAGAAACAGACAACTAGACGTACGTATTGACAATACTCTTTATTTCCCTTTTTTTCCCGAGTAAGGGCTCCCTCAGGAGTCGTCGGTGTTGCCCTTCCTTTATAATGTATACTGCCATGATACAGAGTTCATTTCAAACTGGACCCTCACCATTGCGATCTCGGAGACTGGAGGGAGATTCGAAGAAATTGAAAAGGCACAACATTGGGTAATTTCATTCTTGACCAACTGCCGTTTTCAAAAATCGAATTTTGCAAGTTTTTCTGAAGATATCCGAAAAAACTAAAAAGTGGTGAAATCGTTTTTATTTTTTTAGCAAGGAATTTTATTTGACAAGGAAGCACAAAACCACAACCACATTTTCGTTGCCACTTTTTCTCAGCTACACGATGACGTGTCCAGATTTGCCATTCTGTCGAAAGATCCAATGTGGAGCCCATGAGAAAAATCAAAGTTGATGATAATAGCGGAAAGACGAAGCGTCCGATAACAAATCTGAAGACGTCATCGTGTAGCTGAGAAAAAGTTGCTACGAAAATTTCCTTGTGCTTTTATGTTTCCTTGTCGAATAACGCTAAAAAAACAAAAGTGAAATCTCCTATTTTTAGCTTTCTTCGGCTGTCTTCGGAGGTACTCGAAAAATTCGAATTTTTAAAACGGCGTTAAATTCCGCAGTTTTGCCACCATTTAAATTCCTTCGTGTATCCAGTAGTTTCGGAGATTCCAATGGTGAGGGTCAAATTTCAAATTTCTTATATACGGCTAAGCCTTAAAAGACCAAAAATATATAGACAAAACAGCATACATATAGGAATACATTGCAGGTATTGCACTTGTTATGCGTGGTGCAACTATCGAGAGAGGGAGAGAAAAATTGTAGAAATCAAAGGGTAACACAATCAAAACCTACTTCTTCTCTCAAATAAGCAAATCAAACCAGAATCAAGTAGATCGGTAGTAGAAAGTCACACAGTTAATGCAAAAAGTATCAAATAATACTTTGGCAGTAACAATCGAAAAAAATATGAAATTAAGTATGATCGATATGAAAACAGAAACTACAAAACGGGAACAACATTTTCGATCGTTGATGATAAAGAAACGAGACCAGCACAAAGTCTGCAACAAAATGCTAAAAGTCCATCTGCTGACTATTGTTAGACTGCGGATTTATACTGGGTGCAAATGCAACGGAAAAAACTAAACAATACATACAGACAACAGAACAGAGTGAAAGTAATATACGAACGCCCACACATAACAAGAATAATCGAAAAGCTAGAATAAATTCCAGCAAGATGGAAAGGAAATCGTCACAACTCGACGATTTTGAACCACCTTTGTCTTAGAAGACAAGCAAGACAATCCCGCCTCCTAGTCCCTTCAACCGCTCATTTTCAGACATATTTTTTTCTTTTTTATGGTTATCCATATCCAATAGTTAAAGTGCAGAATTTTGAATACAAACTCGAGAATATTATACTGAACCTTGAATCAGATTTCTGATGTATCGCATGACGCCGACTGTGTACTTCGTTATCACGTGCGAGTGATACTAGCAATCCGAGCCAGAGAAACGAGCTTTGTTAATTGCTCTAAATATTATTTTAATTTTTTTAACATCTCAATAATTCTAGATATGTTCCGGATAGTCTAAATTCGAGGCTTCTACCTCTTACAGATTCCGAGATTTTATTGGTGAGCCCCGAATTTGAGCCATCCTGCAATGTTTGTGTCACTCAGAGATTCACTTTTATTGCTGCACAAATCTCTACTCCAAAATTACAATCATAGTTTACTCTAGCTGATAGAGCTTTATCGGTTGAAGTGTCTTTGAAATGACAAATGAAATGGGAAAATTACTCAACTTTGGATTAATTGCGATTGCAGCTGACATCATTAATTATTTCGGATGGTCCAGTGGTGTGGTCGACCAGTTTCTGTTCGTACAGGCATTGGGGATTTGGGTAATTAATTCATTCCGTTGTAGATTTACCTTTGTTGATATTAAAATCTATTGAGAAAAATATATTGGTGTGTTTTACACGTAACGTTTTGAATTTGCTTTAAATGTCAGCTATGTTTGTATTGGATCACAGTCGCTTCTTTTTGGACTTACAATGTATTGCCAAGCTTTAATTAGTATTATCATTAACGGCTATTTCTGAGCCTCAGACATTAGCTAGTCTGAAAATCCAGGCAGTTTTACTGCAAATAAATATACCGAAAATCTAAAAATTTGTTGATAAATACTTTCATTTGGAGGGTTTGAATAATTCATGCGGGAAAAACTCCATCTAGCTTGACCCAACACATGAAAATTCAATTGGGGGAACCTCACTTTTCATCTAAAATTGTGGTAAATAATTTTCATATTATTGTCATATTTTGCTGTTATTGTTAATAACGAAGCGAATTCGAAAAGTCGCGTAATCATCGTAAGTGATTCCGATTACAGCTAATTAATATAATAGTTTGGCCTCCCGAATCCCCTTTCATAGGTTCCATTTAGAAAGTCCATAAATAATTTAAATAATTTGTCATCCGCATAGATCGAAACAAATTTGCGTAAATTTGCCATTTCGCAGTAAAAAGGAAACAAATAAATGCAAAACTCAGAATTGCAAATACGCGAAATGAACTTCTTTCGTTAATAACAAGCATTGAACAAGAAAAAAATTTAAAAATGTAAATTCCGCATTCCTGATGCCTGAATAAACTATTTCTGGACGACCTGATGCTGTAATCGCGCGATATCAAAGAAAATCTATTTAAGGCTTCTTGTAACGACGCGACTAAAATTTTGTTTTAGAAATTTCATTTTCAACATATAATTACTTGAGTTTTGCTTTTAGCTATTTCTTGGCCTTTAACAATGGATTGGGTATTAGTTTGCGAGCTATCTCATTTCAAAATATGGTTTACAGAGCTAGATATGTTCCGTTAACCAAACAAAGAAAAGCAATTTCAAGATTAGATTTTCATAAACCTGAACCAAAATAAAGCTCCTTCATTATTTTACTCAAAAGGGGGAAACGCCCAATTATATTGGAAATCGCCTGGTAATAGAAAAAGATTACCAAGGCAATTCGCAGCTTAAATATCGAAATGACAATTAAACAATAATGCTTCTTGACGTAGGTTGGAGACACATCTGACTTATTTAGGATGAAATGGGTCAGTCAAAAGTCATTTAAAACCCTTCGTTTTAAAAATTCTCTAAATACACGCAAAGAAGTGAATGATGGATACGATAAGACTTAAACAGCCCTAAGAACAATATTTTAATTTTGAACATGAATTGAGGAAATCGTTGCATTTTCGTTCAAAAAAATAATCTTATACGATTTTTGAACTAATTTTTGATATCGACCGATATTAGAGAGTCTCAACCAAATAAGGTGATTTTTATATTTCTTAACAATAGTTTGACTAAAGAAAAAAATTTGAAAAAATCTCTATCTCGATTTTAAACCTGCGAATCTACGACTTTGTCACTAAATTTTACCATATTTCAACCCATTTGAACCTGGAAACAATGAAAATATGTTAACAGCACTTTTGATCATTGGAACCGAATAAGACTCCCATCAATTTCGTCAGTTTTTTGGTGAAAACTTAAACAAGCGTGGAGAAAGTTTCAGTCTTATACATGATACCTTTAGTCAACGGAACTGAATCGAACTGCGATAAATTTTGAAAAACTTTTTAATGCTTCGAGTTTGAAAGCTTAGATTTTCCACATTTTCTTCCAACGTAGGCAAACTTTAGGTCAATTCAAGGTTTTTTTGTTTCAGAACGCCTCCACGTTAGCTCTCGTCGTATTTTCTAAATTAAAAAATGAACAACAGACGTTAGACTCTATACGGGGTCCGTCATATATATGAGATACATTTTTAAATCATTTTTCTGTCAAAAAAATATTTCAGTTTAAAGTTTCAGAGTTAACTTTTTATTATTTTTTGATCAACTTGAACTTTTTTGTTGTCCCATAACAGTCCAAAGAAGTTGCACTTCAGTTTTTCAAATGAGATACTATATTCCGGACTTGTTGCATGGAATCAACACTTGTTTGCGCACACCGTCATATCAAATTTTATTGGGGTTACATAAGAGGAATTTTGAGAAAAAGATTACTTTCCTTATATGATAAAAAAAAATTAAAATTAATCAAAAAAGCAAAATAACAAATAACTGTTTACAAGAATTAATTGTTATTTAATGTTCATGGCATTTGCTCGAAATGTTTTCTGTAGTGATCTCAACACAGAGCCATTCTATACATGAATAATCTTCTCACCTCAAAATACATGTCTTGCCTGATCGCTCGCATTGTACCGATAATACGAGCCCTCGAGTCATCCACGTTATTTCGCCAATCCTTATGAACTTGATTTTGAAATGGCTCCAAAGGAAAAATCGCAAGGATTTCACTAGAGTGGCCTGTCTAGCCACCTTATTTCACTATACAAAAAATTTGTATTACTTTTTTTTAAATAAAAACTGGAATTTCCAGAATGGTATTTAAAATATACACCTAGTGTTTTTTTTGCTTTCCTTTTTCACGGAATAATAATTTTTTGCTTGAAATTTTTCTTATCTAACGCTAATAAAATTTGATGTATCTGCATGCGCAAATAAGCGTAGATTCCATAAAAGAAGTCAGAAATAAAGGGTCGAATTTGCAAAATAAAAGTTGGACTTCTTTGGGCTGTTACGGAGCAGGGAAACGAAGTTTGAGGTCAACGAAAAATAGCGACAAATTAGCCATGTAATCTCTACTTGAAACGTTATTTGGTAGAAAAATTATTTAAAAAGTCATTACCGTTATTCGATATATGTGACAGACCCTGTATATATTCATCTAGGTGTTTGAGGCACTCGAAATTTAGCGCCTTTTTTCGTCGATTGCCTGAAGGTTTAAAAATTATTTAATGGCGTTTTTGGAATATTGGCAGATTTTTAGTGTGTTTTGGAACTACTGAAATTTCCTCAGAACCTCTTGGTGTTGGAAATCTTGGTGTAATGAAAACCATTACGTTTGATGCATAGAGAGATTTGAACGTTTCCATGGAGAATTTTACAAATAATTTCCCCATTCTATCAACAAATACATCTTACACATTACGTGCGATCATGATTATTTTTAAAATTTCTGAATTTGAAACATTAACCCCATCCCTTTTTAACGCTTTTCTAGACACTAATTCATGAGATTTTCCTCTAAATATTTGTCTGATAAGATTTTCTGCGCACGAGATATATTTGCCCTTAATGACGGTGGTTATCGAATGACCCTCAGGTCATTATGTTTTTTTCAGGAAGGGTACAAGCCATTTGACCTCTGACCTTACAAACCTTATATTGTTCCACGCCGATCTGATCACGTAAATAGGGCGGTCAAGGTCGAACCTCTGTAATTTGCTATTAGGAAGTTTTTACCGTTAATGACCTTATGGGAAAATCACGCACATAAATATGTTTTAATCCTTAATTAGTTAAGTTAGTATTTATGAACGTGGAAAAGTTTACAATATAATAATTTTATATTACCCGACACTATTTGCGCATCTAAATGACGCTATTTTGGCCTAAAAAATGTGTTTGAATTTAGAAAATTACTAATGCTCACTGCCCTGGAAAATTGCGTGCTTATTTATAAAAGTGGATCCAATTTTAACTTTTATTTCCCATGTCAATTCGTCGAATATGACCGAAGAGGAAAAGTTATAATTGAATTTCGTCTGCGATTTTATCCGTAATTGTGTTTTGTGTGTATTTGTTGGCATCCCACAGGCAGTTAAGGGATGATAATTTTTAAATCAAATTTTCTCTACCTTCACTCTGATGCTTTCACCAGCTTGGAACCTCATTTCATATTGCACAACTCAAAACATTTCTGCGATGCATTAAACAGATTAATAATGCGCAAACAAGTAAACCGAATTGTTGTTTCGTTATCAACCTCTCTAATAATTCAACATATTTTTCATTAGCGAAAACAACAACCGTCAACGTTTTTCAAATTAACCAGCGCAGTAATGTAGTGGCTATTAATGCTGAAACATCCACATTTCTCGATTTTGAATCGATGTTTAATTTGGGGGCATTGAGGAAAGCCTCAAAGTATCCAATTAAACAGAGATATCCTGATTCGGAATGGTCCTCGAAATTCTGCGTTTAGACTGGGAATTCGCTTCGTAAATTTGGCTTTGAAATTCTGGTTGTAACCGTGAAACATTTTCCGCAGAGCTAGAAGTTAGTTCCGATTAGCTCAGGTTCAAGAGCGATGTAAAAATTCCGGAAAAAAATTGTTCTTGCATACACAGGTGCATGTTATAACGAAGGCTCCGTTATTTGGGAAAAGCCGCGTGACCTTGCCGTCGTCGGCAATCCGCAAAATAATTGAAAGGAAATCGCCTGAAATTGGAGAAGTTTCTTGAAATTCCAAAATACAAGGAATTCATAAATTTCCTCTTGTCGTGTGCACCAACGCACAACGGAAGAAGGGCAGGAGATGATGACGACAAAGTTAATGAGGGCGCTCAAAAGAGCAAGAATTCGTGAACAATTGTGGCGAATGAAAGAGGTCCGTGTCCAAGTTCGGCGCTTACGCGCTCACATGTCCTTATTGAGACGGTCATAAGCATTTTAATCTGTCCATTTTACATTTAAATTAATCGCGATTCAAGTTTATTTTCACGCCGTTTCTACTGAAAATGTTAAAGTTTCATGCAGAAGCAAAAAATTATCGGCCATTAAAACCAGCTGCAGAGAATTTTATTTAATTCAACCCAAGCCAATAAACCTGCTCACATTTTTTTAAATGGACGTTAATGCAATAAAACTCGAAAATTTACCTACGTGGCATAATTGCATTCTGTGTCCTACGGTAAACTCAATTTTAACTTTTATTTCCCCTGTCGATACATCAGTATACGTCGGGAGAATACACATATTATTGTTGATTTATAACGTTTTCCCATTTTATTTCCAAACTTTAATGGATTTGCCTCTGTCGCTCATCTGTGCCATTTTTCATTTTGTCACTCCTATTGGATTGTGCGAGACGCGAATTTCAAATCTACATAAGGGGCGTTATTAACACTTTCATTAGCAACGACATCCAGCCTCCATCTGTAATTACGTACGCTAATAGGTCACTCATTTTGGATAAATTCTTTTAACCCTCTCTCATATTTCAATGAGATTAACCTACAATTTTCAGTAGATATTCGCGCTCCTTGGGCGTGTCTTCTCTGCTGTGATAAATGGGGAATAGAGCAGAAACCTCTACTGAGGCGTCAAATAATGGAAATCATTACTAGGGAAGGGTTTGACCTCAAAAAGGTTTAGTCCGTATGAATATTTGGCCGGTAATAGGGAAATGTGTCCACCTTGGTAACAACCCACGTCGAAAAGGGCAAATATTCGGGCTATTCGTCTTGTGTCGAGGTCAGGCATAACTAACCTGAGATGATGAATGGGGCCGTCATCATTAAACTGCCGGAGCACTTCGTGTAATGACTTTGGCCCCCATTAGCATCTCACTATGGAAACTATTTGAAATGCCTTTTCAAAACAGTGGTTTGCGTAATAATTTGGGCAAAATATTTGGGTGGGAAAGGACCGGAATGGATGTGGGTCGAGATGAGGCTTTCAGCCCGTCATTACTTAAAGGTTTTGTTTGGCATTGGAGGATATATTCAAGGTAATTCAGATAATTCGACCCACTGTCAAGCTAATTAAACCTGCTTTGTTATTTTGTCCGACCTCGTATATTCAAGGGCATTTAGGCTAACATCATACAGATATTTTAGCTTCGGTTGCACGATAAACTGGGCAGTTTGGAGTGAAAATTCAAGTGTTTACATTCGATAGTTCATAATTTTGAATATGCAGAGTGGCCGGAAAGGTCATGTCATAAATTCTAGAAGTTACAGAGAAGGTCAAAACAATGCTAGTATTGTATATAAAGAAAATCCCAGCGACCTGCGTTACCACGTTACTCTCTCTCTCTCTCTCTCTCATAGTAAAAAGTATTTATGTTGTAACTTTTAAACAATTATCACGATGACAATGAAAATTAAGCGGTTTAAGTAACGTTCTAACGTAACAGCAGTTTAAATGACAGTCGTGCTTATTTTCATATGTTCCTCCTTATACAGGGAAAATCAAAATTTCTCATTTAGAATCATTCATTTTTCAGTGGTTTGATGAAATCAGTTTTTTTTTCGTAATTTTCTAACAAAATGGCATATCTTGCCTTAGTCGAAATCTTGTATTATTTTGGGAAAATCGGATTTTATTATCAACATGCTCCACGCGCGCCAAAAATTTGAAATAAAATAAAATTGCAGTTTATTATGAAAACAGCAGGTGTCAAAAATTGTAATGTTATCAAAAATGTTGACGTCACTATTTAATGTCATCGACGTGAGTTATTTTAATAATATCTTGAAGTTTAGCAATAAGGAGAATGCAGATATACATCGAACGCGCCGACTTGCAGAACATAATACTATCGAAGTTTCTGTATTACAGTCCAAGATGCTGATATTAAACATTCATGATAACGTTAACCGTAATACATGCCATTTCTTATCACAAGCTGCTATTTTATTGAACTTTAAATCATTGGCATGCATGATTCATGTTGATAATAAAACGCGATTTTCTAAAAAACCAGTAGAAAATATAGATTAAAGCGAGGCATAATTCTTTCGTAAAAAAAAGAAAAAAGATCAAATAACGAAAAAAAAACTAATTTCGTTTAACTTTCTAAAAAAAAAACGAGCGAACTTATATGAGAAATTTTTATTCGTCTTGTACAAGGGCGGCACATGAAATATTTTTTTATATATGAAAATTGGCACGACTACGATTTATTGGAATCGCCTAACTTTCATCGTCACCATGATAGTTGTTTGAATGTTACGACAAAAACACTTTTTTCAACTTCTTACTTCCAGAGCGAACAACTTAGAACCGAAGGCCGCTGGGCATTTATTCGTGCCTTACTAGAATTATTTCAGCCTTTTCTACAACCCTTTGAATTTATGACGTGACCTTTCCGGACACCCTGTAGATTGAGAGGCGAAAATGAAAGAGATTAATCAAAACTTCAAGGCAAATTGCCAGAGACCATCGACTAGGACCTTTAACGACATCTTGACAGACAAATAAAGATATACGGAAAGCTCTGAATAATTCGCGAAGAACGGACCAAGATATTGCGATAATAAGTACTTTTCAGCTTTAAAAGAATAATGCAAATAGGCCTCTTTCAGCTACAAACGTTGCCTTAATAAGCGTCGTTTTCGGATATAAAATATGCATTCTGCAAAACGCCTTAGTGTTAAATAGCTTTAGACTTCGCAGGAATATTCAGCAGTTTACATTGGGGAAGGTTTATTTTAACCACGTTACAACTTAAGCCATTATATCAGAGAAATCCTCTAAATATACCAAAGCTGCATATTGAGGATAGTGGGTTAGATCCTCAGCAAGAATTTACCCAGAGCTTTAAGTGTGCAGTGATAATAGTTTAAATCTAATAATGACTTTGTGGGTAATGGATTAAATGCGGATTTAAACTCATTCAGGACATTTAAGCCAGTTCTGCTGGATGTGTTCTCCCGTAGCTGCTTGTCGATTATCCATGACCGTAAATGAAATGTGTCGAACGTTCTGGAGACCAGGGAGATGGGACCGATCCTCGAGTTATTACGAAGGCTAATTGCAACCTTTTAAAGAATACACGATCTTTAGAGCACGAAAACCCATTTGTGTAGGCCAGGGGCTTTTAGTCTCTGCCTAACAGAATCGACTGCCTCACAAGGCACCCGAGGAGGTATCTCTCTTTCGCTGGTGAGAGTTGTTACGAGCCAAAGGACCAGACGCTGCTTCGCCAATTGAGATATATGGGGTCCAAGGGTTCGGGGAAAACAAACTCCGTAGCACGAACTAATGAATTTACTTCACACTACAGATATCACTCTATTTTACACACTACAGTTTTACAACTTTATAAACGCTACAGATTTACAGTATCGGTACTGGGTTGCCCGAGATCTGAGAAGGTTTACGTGCACGGTTAGAGAGGTGTTTTACGTGTAAGTTACGGACCAGAGGTTTGAGACAGAGAGTTTCGCTCTCGCGGACCGGGCAAGTATGAGAAAACGGGAGAAAGAGAGAGAGAGAGTTGAGCGAACGACCGTGAATATTTAGAGTATAACAGAGTTGAGAGCAAAAGGGTTGGTTCCGTTCACGAACACTGGTTTTTAGGTATTGTTTGAGACAGAGAGTTTCGCGTTCACGGATCGGGAAGTGTCCGAGAAAACGGGAGAGAGAACGTTCGCGAACACTGGTTTTGAGAAAATGTCTTGGTAAGAACTGTTGGATTTTTTGCCTCCCGGGGATGGCGGGGCTGGAGGGAGATCACCACGATAAGCTCTTGACCAATCCCAACCGACAACACCTCCTGGTTCGTGGGAAGCTTTTTCCCAAAGGTCTCCCCGGCAAAGCCCAGATGTGGCTCGCTGGTTCCCTTGGTATTTTTATCGGTGCCCTCCAGAAACCGGAAGAGCGATAAATCAAGGAACCAGTGCCATTACCGTGGCCGGGTTTAGGCACGTCGGGGTAAGTGCTGCATCGCGGGGTGCGATGCAGCAGATGTATATCGGAATTGTCCCAACGTCTTTAAGGCCTAATTGGAACCCAGCGATGCCGCTGATTTATGTTGGATTTTTTCCCAACACCATTTGAGAATTCCTCTTAGGAATGGAGTGGATAAATTCCGATTTTTAAACCGTAAAGAAATTCCAAATGTGTGGAAAAGCTCCCTCGTTCACCAAAAGATTTTAATATGAAGTAAATAAAAAAGGGCATCGAACTGCAAGAGAAAATTAACAATCCTCTGGTTTCCTGCATTACAAAGACATCCCATTTCAAATAATCAAGTTAATAAACATTCAAACCACTGTGCAACAACGCGAATAAGGACGGTAATTGTGCAGTTTATTGTGTTGTTTTCCAACGTTCGCTTCCGAAATAAAAACACAAAATCAAAGAAATATGTTGCGAAACGGAGAATTCTTGTTTCGGTTTCAACTTGCATTATTTGCTTTTATTAAATAAGCGGAAACGCAATCAATGTTCCTCATTAAACTTTCCATTCTCTTTCTTCGTTATGGCGCTTTTGCAAAGCCGTTGAGAATTGTGTTTTATTTATATTATTTGATAAACATTGTTATTCATTGCGTATTCAATTTAATTGCGAGACAAAGGTATGAAGCCATGAGGCTAACACAAAAGTGCAATATAAACCTTGAGTGCAGCATTCGTCTCTTAAGTCGAGGAAAAACTGCACGTTTCTCAGGATATTTTTACTCGTAACTTTTTAAATTGAGACGAAAGGATTTGACAAAGAGGGTAAGGAGTTTGTGAGAAAGCATTTCTTTAATTGTTTCTGGCACAATTTATATTTTGTCATCTCTGAAATAATTGTAAAGTAGACAAAAGCTGGATAACGCTATGGATTTTGCACTATTCCTGAGATTTCTTAGAAGTTTCTATTAAACATTTTCAATTCTTATATTTCTCTGCGATCTTTGCAACTGCAGGAATTCCTTGGTTGTTGGGATTCAATAATAAGCACTCGAGACCCACTCCTACTGACATTTTCTGCTTCATTTCTATGAAAATTTCATCCTCTCTCTTCGATTTGAATAATTATTCTTTCATAAATTATATTTGTTCTGCTGAGCTGCTCGCATTTTTGTTCATCAAATAGATGATTCGCAGTTCACCGATTTGCGACATACACGAAGATGGTCCCAAAACCGACCAAAGCTAAAACAATTGGAAAATATTACATTACTTCTTAACTTTAAGGTTGATATAGTTTTCCCAGCGATATTCCATGCCTTCCATTGCTTGTTTATAATAAAAAGCTTCGAACGTTTTAAAATGGGCATCAATCTCGGACTCCATCTCTTGATTATTGGAAAATCTGTTTTCGGCGTGCCACTTTTTGAAGCTTGGAAATAGAAAATAATCCGAGGGGGCCAAATCTGACGAATAGGGTGGACGAAACAAGAGCTCGAAACCTAGTTGATTGATTTTGGCCATCGCGATGACGGAAATGTGGTTTTGGGCGTTGAATCGTTGAAACAAGTCTTTCTTTTTCGTCGAACGTGGTCGCTTTTTCTGCTCAAACGCTGCAATAAATTTGTAGAATATTCCCCGTTTATTATTTTTATTTCAGGGAGGTAGTCAGTAAAAATTCTCCTACATGCATCCTAAAAAACTGACAACACATCTTTCCAGCAGATGAAACAGTTTCGCCTTCTTTGGAACTGATTCTCCCCTTTGTGCCCATTGTTTTGACTGCTGTTTCGATTCAGGTGTGAAATGATGGACCCCTGTTCCATCCATGGTTACGACTCGACGCAAAAACTCGGCTTTACTCCTGCGAGACTTTGGCAAACGCTCCTTTGAAACATCCTCATAGCTCTGTTTCTATTCAATCGTTAGTAATCACGGCATCCATCTTGCGTACAACTTTCTCAGGTCTAATTGGTCAAAGTGCGATGTACAGCATTTTTTTTAATGCCCTTCTTCCAGCACAGTTTTGTGGATTTTCACCACAATTTTCGGAACGACCACATCTGGAGGATCATTGGATCGGCCACTACGGAGTTCGTCTTGGCAGGTGGTCATACGACCGCATTTAAACCCTGCCATCCAATGCTTCACAGTTGTTAATGACCAGATTTCCCCGTAAAATCTCATTTCGCTCTGACGTTGGATGGACTCAGACCTTTCAAACGAAATTATCGAACCACGTACCAATGACCGATATTTTCCATGTTTGCAAAATCTCTAAAAGCGTTCGCTAAAAGGGGCTCCAAAACAACCCTCACACATAAGCCCTGTAACACTTTACACGTCAGCTTATTAAGGTTAGGTCTTTGTAATATAGGCAAATTTTTACCAAACGATCGCCATCTACACGTCAGATCGGGTACTTTTTGGACAATCCTCGTAACTTCGCGGTTGAATTTTATGAACGACTCTCTACATTACCGCGGGGAAGTACATCGAGGGCTTTCTTCGAGGCGGTTTTGTGATATCTCCATCAATTTCTAAGACGCCCAGTAAATACGAAAATCAGCTCTCTCTCTCTGGATAAGGGAACGTAGCTTAATGTTCAAGAGGTCGCTTGGAGCGTGTCAGGCACGACTCATCGTCCGTTCATGCCTATAATCACTACTATGTCCAGGTTTTAGGCGTCACACTTTATCGATATCAAGAAAGGTTTGCGCAAAGTTGCTAAATTCTCTAACACAGACACTTCGTAAGGTAAATTTACACTACAATGGCTGCTCATCAAAACATCTCTAGCAAATAAAGGCTCACCCACGAAATCAATCAAACTTCCCAATTTCTAATTTAAGTTTTGTGTGCACCCTTCGCCACTCGACTATAGGTAAAATCCTTTTTAAATAGTTTGTTTATTAATCTGTCAGGCGCAGATATACGCCTCTTATCGATCTGATCGGAATTCCTAGACATCGAAATACCGAACCTATATCCAGTGCATTCTAATGCACAAATTAGAGGAGAGGCCATGTTTTATTAATGCGGAATTTATATTAAGGAATAATATCGAACAAAGGGTATCGAGAATATTGGAAACGCGTCGGAATGTACTTGAAATCCAATTGGGTATTGACGACTTGAGATGAGAATGTCTGTGAATAATGGTAATCAAATTACTAACCTTAGGCAAGATATCAATGGCCATAACAGTTTGTACGGGCTTAGTTCCACCTCCAGATTCTATGAAGTTGAGAATCCAATGATTGACAAATTTAACAGCATCTCCCTTTTCGAGAAAAATCGAATCAAGATTTTTGTGGCTAAATTTTTTCAATAGCGGGAAAAATTGCTTTCAAAATGTGGATAATTAAATTAGAAATTGTACACGTTTACGAAACTTAAAATATACATTTGTGTCGCTGTGCGAATAACACTTTTCAATTTGCCAACGTGGATTCTCATTTTTCACCGGAAAACTCCTCACAAAACCGGTTTGGAAACTTTTAATGAACCGCCTAATTTTATTTTGGAAATCCATTAGTAAATTCATGTTCCCAAAAATAGCTCATATTTAAACCCGACACATTTTCAATTTGGCTCATACTGAAAGGGAAGGTCCCTAATTTACCCTTGACTAAAAGCTTTCGAGGTTAATCGTTTTTGTGCCATTATACAGATGTTAGGCTGAAATGCTTTTATCATATTCTGAATAAAATTGTTATAAAGGGGCGAAATGCGTTAATGATTTCCCCTTGGTACATTAATGGAAAGTTATCATATTTCCGTCAATGAGGTAGGGGTAGGCTCGTTGCAAGCTAAAAAAGAGCGAATTACCCCAATACGAATATGTGAAATATACAAAATGCAAAGTTTGCAAGAGAACTGCAGCATCATGTGCTATTTTGTGTAACTCGTGATGTTGCCGGATCTCGCTTCGCTCGATCTGCCGAAGCGCACTCGTTACGTAAAACTAAGCATTTCCTAACCGGATACATAAGTAGCTATCCTGTGCGATCTCCGACGAAGACATCGGTCGAATGTCAAAAAATTGGTGCCGATGAAGATGGCGATAATTGCAATTTGCTACTTATCTCAAACATTTTAGTTCTGGAGGGACATCGACTGCTCAAATCCAGAAAGAGCGAAATCCATTCAACTAGCCGCCTTAACAAGCGTAACTTCTCGGAACAGAAAGACTCCATTTCCTGTACGTCCAATTCGTCTCACATGTTGGTCTAAACTACCCAAATCTTATAAATTATGATTAATTCGTGAACTGACTTCAAGTTTCCCGAACCAAAATCGCTCACCAACTTCCGTGAAAAGTCGTTTTCACGATTAACCCAACGAGTTCCAGAAACAAACATTAGCAACATTTAGCGGTATTTTAGTCAAAATCAATTTTTGCCTCGATTTGTAAGGCAAAATTGCCGATATTATGCAAAACATGCTATCACTTTAACACGCCAGCCGGCCCGTTATATTAAACTTTGTCAGAGCCAGTAAATTTACACATTTCCCTTGACAAATTCGGAAAATTACGATCGAAACTTTCATAGTATAATATATTGAAAAACTTTAAAAACTTAGACTTTTTATTCTAGATATTTTGGTTGTTAAACAAAATGTGTTTCTAAAGAGTACACGTTCGCTCTGAAGATGTGCGATTTTATTGTCGTTCGCCTGCAGGAGATTTAGAGAAGAGAAACCTATTAATTACCATAATACATCTACTTAGTAAAACGTTTTAAGCTCAAAGACTGGTACGATAAAACAGAAATAGTAATTTACGCTCCGTGCTTCTCTGCATGGCAGTAAACTAGAACTAGTTATTAGAGAAGGTACGAAATTAAGGGTATCAAAGTCATCATAACCTCCCGTTGTTGCTGTCGCTCAACAGCTCTCTGCGTCCCGGCAGATAAAGACAATGACCTGTTTCGCGGTAAGTAATATTTGATTATGTTACTAGGAGTGAAAGTGAGGGTTTTTGCTTACTCCAAATAACATATAATCCTAATGAATGAACATTGGGATGTAACTCGATTTTGAGATCACACAGAAGTTCCATCCCTCGAGGATCCCTTAGGATGGAGCCATAAGTCGCTCGATTTTCAGCCAGGACCCATTTATTTTGCCATTTTCGGCTCATGCATGTCATAATCGGTTAAATGTTCAGTTCAATGAATATGGTATGTCGACAGTCTCATAAAAACCGGGCTTATAATTCGCTTGCTTAGGAACCAGCTTTGACGAAGTAAAAACCAAATGAAGTCATGTTGTCCAGGTTCTTAAATGACGTCAAAGTTGATTTGTTCGAACTCGGCTTCTTCCGGTTTAGGTGTCAACTCTACACAGGACTCAGTATTTTTTCTCATTTTTCGAAGTAAGTATTTTTCCGAATCCGGTGACGTGCGCCGAGTTAATTTTAAAACAATTTTTAACTGAAAAAAATTGAAACGTTTCTACAAGTTATCTGTAGCGTCGTGTAAAAAAATACGGAGAGCTATTTAAAAGTCTGAAGTTGCCGTCTGGAGCGGAAAAAGCGGAATTAAAAAATAATCCACTTTGACTTTATTTGGTAGCATCAGCAATATCGTTTTATTTTGTTCTTAGTTAATGGAAGTTCCTTCACAACTTCGCCTATTTTTGTAAAGCAACCCGTATTAGAATTTCGCAAAAGGATAATAATATCTGATCTTTTGCAGAGGCCGTCTCTGCGGTAAAACACCCGGTTTAACATCGCACTGCTACAACGTTATCGGTAAATTCGTGACACTACTTTTACACGTAAGCCGAAAGGTAGCGCTTTACGGACGCGTTGTGAAATAAATAATGTTGATTTTAAAGCCGCTTAAAACGAAAAAAAAAAAAACAGTTATTTCTCCTTCAAAGTTGTACTGTCTAACAAATTCTAATCTGCTTCGTCGTGCTTAGTCACTTTCCATTTTGTCAAAAAAACTCTTCTTCCGGGGCCCCTTTATCAAATTAAGCAATTCCTTCTCAAATCTCTCTGAAACACAAACATAATTATCCGGCTGTCGTCTACGTTTCGCGACCCAGAAAAAAACTTAAATTCATCGGGGTCCTTTTCATGTTCACAAAGATAATTTACATGTTTCGTTTGTAGAACCCTCTTGTTTTACGACTGAAATAAAAGTCCACGATGGCGATATAAAGGGCAACAACGATACTTAGGGCGCTTGTGGCGGTGCGTTAACCAGGGAAACGGCTTTCCTTGTGATGTAGCAAAATTTTTACTATTCCTATGTTTCCTTTCGCATGCTAAAGAGGACAAGCCTGCATGCGTGTGACGAGGAAAACAACACTAAACGAAAAAAAAAAATTTGTTTTTTTATCAATATTGCAGTTACAAAAATTAATCATACGTTCGTTTACCTACGACCCCCGTTCCTCCCCCCTCTCCATTCCGTGGCCAATTTTAATTAATTTCTGCCACCATGCCGATCAAACTATACATTACTCACAACTTTTATGGTTCCTTCTGTTTGCTTTGTTCTCTAAAATACGCCGTTTAGGAGTTAAAATGCTTTGCCTCCTGGCAAGAAACTAACGTCCGATTAGATTAACGATGTTACATCGGAGAAACCGAATAAAATCAAACAACATATTACCATAATTAATCTACTTATAAACACCCATTAAGGTAGTAAATAAAATAGCACACAAACCGGGGGGAAAAGTTTTCTTTCCGCCTCGACGCTGCGCGCTTCGTTAAATTCCAAAATCCCTTGACAGTATACGGGGTGGGTCGCAACACACTCAGAACCCTGCAGGAATTAAGAGAAAGGTTTTAATGGAAGCAGCTAAGGTCCCGTCCACGCTACAAAATGAAGTGATAACATAATGTCCAGGGCGGTGCGTAAAGCTACGATTAAAGAAACTTGCAATTTTTTAAAACCGCACACCCTGTATACTTTTGCACATTTGCACTCCTAGCCGCAACCTAGACACATTAGATGTGGCGTACGCTGTACGTAAAATCACGAGATTGTGAAATCACTAATGACCAAAATCAAAGTAACACTCTTGAAGAACTCCTTTCCATTGCCTATTGAATGCGATTAGGTGTTTTATAGGTAATGAAAGCCCGACTTAACTCCATATGGATATCTTGTTGAATCTGAGAAGCAAACAATTGAAATTTTAATCTTTTTGAAATGTGGAGATCGCAGAGGAACTTACAAAGAGTTGTGTCTCGCATTTAATGAGAAATATTCAGAGTGACCTATTGATAGAAGTGTAGTTTATCAGATGAATAAAAAATTTCAACGGACTGGAACTGTGGAAGCTGCTCCGAAATGCGAAAGACCTCGAACAGCAACTGGTGGCGATAAAGCACTAGACATTCTTTCATCTATCGATGAAAACCCCGTGCGATTCACAAACAAATTTGCCGATGAATTTAATGTTTTTGCAAAATTAGTAAACAATCTCTTAAAACGCGTAAATATTTCATCCATACAAAATTTCCCTTACCCAAGGGTTGACGCCAAACGATTTTGATTGCAGGATGGAATTTTGTGAATTAATGAAAAAAAGGGTATTGAGGGTTGTAGAATTTTCTAAAATTTTAAATTCGGATAAAGCGATGTTTTGCTTAAATGGATCTACTCATCGACGTTATTGTCGCTACTGCTCCACAGACAATCCTCACTGGATGCAGACTCTGCATACACAACATCCGCAAAAACTTAAGGTACGGATGGCTATAATCGGCCGCTAGTTCATCGATCAATTTTTTCTACAGGGGAACGCATCATACTGGCCCTCATTACAAAACGAATTAATTCCATCGATCGCTGGCAAATTTTTACTGGAGAAAATGAGGAACGAGCAACCAAAAATATTTAATCGCGACAAGATGGTGGACCACCATATTATGCTATGGTTGTGATAGAATAACTTGATGACATTGTCCCTAGGAGATGGACTGGTAAAAGAGGCGTAATGGAACAGCCAGGACGATCTCCAGGTTTGAAGCCTCTCGATGTTTTTTTGGAAAATCAAATAACGGGTTCCGTTTGCAAAAATGGACCATAAAATTAGATGATTTACGTCTTGGAATTCAGAAAGAATTGTAATTAATAGTAGAAGGAACACTAGATAATTGCATAAAAGAGCTCAAGGAACGACTGAGTCATTACCAAATTATCACTGAAGCCCGGTTTGAGCATTTATTGTACTGTGTATGTGCGTGCGTTGTATTGTATTGCGATTTATGTATTGTAATTTCAATTTTTTTTTCATGAAATAATGACTCACTTTATTTTGTTTCTAATAATTTTATTTTTCCACTGAACTATAGATCCAATTTTAGTTGTGATTGTATCGTTGTATCATTTATTGAATTACCTTTGGTTTGGTATAATTCAAGGGGTATTTTTCTATTTGAAACTAAGCAGTTTGTAGGGGCAGCTGGATATCGACGTAAAATTTGAATATCTAAATAATGCATTAAAATGCCTTACGAGAAATTATAAATCTTTAAGCATTTAAAAAATATCTCAGACTCATAAAAGTTGTGAACGTGTTGCGGCACTTTTTACTAGCGTTTTCTTGCCTTCATATATTGAGCAATTAGTGACGATAATATCTTTCCTCATGCAAATACAAAGATTTGTGAGAAGTTCAATCAAACGCCGACTTGTGAGGAAAGCAATTTTATCAAGAGCGTTAAAAACTTAATTAATAAATTTAATTAGATGCCACACCCACCAAAAAGTAAATATAATCCTTTTTCGGTAGAATTTGAGAAAATTAAATAATTACTTATTTCAAAAAGTAGATGTTTCAAAACCAGTTTAAACTTAAAAACGAAAAGGACAATCCAGTCTTATGTGCTTATCTTTGAGTGTTCTTGATAATAAGAATTTTTCTTACTAACTGGGGTAATGGTCTTTAATAAAGGGCCCCTTAAGAGTACCCACTTAGGAAAAATATTAAAGATTTTAAATGATATTTATCCATATTAGCTGCTACTAACGAAATCCATTTTCCGTTTCAGGTAAGCCCTTGACTCGATCAAAGCACAAGTATGTAAGCAGGTGCGGTAAGTGATTTCGAAATCTAAAAGGATTAGTCTAGATCGACCAAGGTTCGGTTTCATCCTAATTTCAATGGTAAACTAAGTGAACCTGATCAAGTTTTTATCATACTAAATCAGGTAAGACAGTTAAATATGCATAGCTGAACAATGAACAGTGATTAACTCTAGTGATAAATAGTAAATAGTTTCCAAGTTACTCTCATGTAGGGAAAAGTTGACAGCAGAGCAATATTAATGGGGAGTACCGTTTGAATGAGCTTGCTCACTTGGAGCAAAAATTGCGGTGAACTTTCGAGTCGTCTTTGGGCGTATTACCGACAATGGAGAATATGATTAATTTCAGAATTCCTTCGCAATTCAAATTTCATCCGCTTGTCTGTGTAATAATATACATGTGTGCCTTTAAAGATACAATTCCACCCTTTACATTCAATATCACGAATTACCCTAATGACCCGAACCCATTTTCCTATTCCATCTGACACATTATCTGGATGACGGTAACATCAGGAGGATCGATTAATGAGGCTATTAATTTCCCAACTTGTACCCGAGCATCTTTGCCATGCGTGTCCAGATAACTTTGGATATTATCATTTCCAGGGCTCCTGTTTATGTATACGGGACGCGATGCAGACTTTCAACCCTTCGTTTTCCATTTATCTAAAACTTCCGGTCTCAGAAAGTTTGGAACGGTGCGGTCCCGTCGAATCCGAGCTTACAGTAAATTTGCTCTTTGTTCGGGTCGTCCTTAAATTCAGTTTTCCTTCGAAAAGGCCTCACGTAAACTGGGTTAAAGCGGAGATCTTATTTGTTGGGCCGATTCTCTCCATATGGAAAACCAGCGAAAGATTAATAAGAGAAGTAAATTGGTCCTTCTTTGTTTGCTTAACGATTCAGAATAAATAATGGATATTCGAAAGGGTTGTTCATTGCTCGTAGCTGCACTTGCTGCATCGGTACTAATGCTAATCTGAAATTCAAAACCAGAGTGATGCGAAATGAATGATCTCTTGTTCGTTCCCATCATATGCTTGTAATTAAATGCAAATACATTAAACGTTTAATGAATAATAATTAGAATCTATCCGACTGACATTGACATGTTAATTATACTCTAGTAATTGATTCTGGATCCTCCCATGACGAGTTTTAAAATTTTCTTTAGAGAAAAAGTTACTTTTTTTGGAATTTTAACGGTTCTGGTCATACAAGCGACAATAAACATGATTTAAGCCCTTTCTGTATACTTCGTTATACACTCTTTTTTTTGTTTCAATATATCACAGATTCAGATTCGTGCAAAGAAATTTGTACGCAGACCCGATGTGATGTGAGCAAAAATAAAATTTTAAGCCATTTTGTACTCACCCCCTTTTGACCTTCTTCAGTATTTCGTGTTTTTCTTAATGTTCTTCAGAGAGCCAAATATGAACGTTTTTATATCATATTTTTAGTTGTCTTCATGGCGTCTTTATTTAAAATGTCTGTTCCTAATCCCACAAAATCTCGATTTACCTACTGGTTGAGAAAATCAATACTGAAGACTGCGAAAAATGTGTGTTTAAACAGATCGAATTTTTTGAACACCTTGTGCAATGCTCCTTATTTCGAGATAAGGTGCAGTTCTCCCGACATACTTTTTGTCTGGAACAAAAATGCCGACACATGCCAAAGTGCATCAAATTACGATATTTCACTAATCCCCGAAACACACACCAGTACAGATGAAAAGATTACTTAAGAAAATCTTTTGCAAAATGCTCATTACGAGCCCTCGAGTATAACTGAAAAGTAAAATGTACGGTGCCTCATTTGGAAAATTTAGTTATGGACCATTGAGCACATGCCAGTTTTGTAGGCACTCAAATGTGAATGTCCATAAAGCTCGACTTGGTCACAAATTTGAAAAAATGAAAAACGATACGTAGGTGCAATGTTACGGATCCAAAGGTTGATTTGTATAACTCGTAATATGAAGCAACCTTGAAAACTCACTCAAATTTCAAATTTCAATTAATGCTCAAGTTACTCGTAAGCCCTACGAAAAGGGTATGGAAAATGTATTTTCAAAATAATCCTCTTTAGCAAAAGAAAATAACTTCGAAATAAAATACGATATCTTTCATTTAAAAACAAATGACCTACGAAGCTATGAAAATTGCTGCTAAAATTACATAAAAATCAAACTCTCGAGCAAATCTCCAGCTAAAGTAGATAAAAGTAGAACATGTCATGCTCAAAATGCTAATATACATTTGATGGCTATAGTACTTTTTACGCCTTCTTTATCTCATTATATCCTTTTATCAATGTATGTCCTAACATCCTTAACCAACATTCTTACCATCCTCGCTTTATAACAAACCCAAATTGCCAGCCATGTTCGTACGTGACTATATTTGCAACACTAGAGACTGTCTCCAGAATATCAGATATTGAAATTTTTTAAACAATGAACCTGGAAAGGTAATTCAAAATAATCCTGGTGCAGAGCGCTGGGGTTGGAGTTAACATAAAAATCCAACATTTGAAGACTCTCACCCAAATACCCTTTATGAGGAATTATCCTTTTCCGCACCCTTATTGTGGTGTTATAATGTAGTGTTAACCGTCAGTCCTGTAACGTCAATAACGCGAAGGTACTTCTTTGAGATATTTTGCTGTAATTCAACTTCAAATTAGAAATTCTGACGTTTACGACATTAATAATGCACCCCAGAACACACTCATGTCAATATTAATAATTCCAATATTCCAAACACGACCTTATATTTCAAACGTCTCAAACACTGAATGTCTGCAACCGCAACTTTTCAGATAGTCAAAACTAATTTATCATTCCAACGGCATCTGCAGTGTCTCGGATTTAAAGGACGACATTTCTCATATGAAAATTCAGGAATAATGTATGACTTTATATTTGCAGGTAAGAGGTTATGCTCTATTTTATTTCTCTCAAAGGTAAATTTAAATAAAGTACATAAACCTCTTAAGCCAGCTAAATGGAACACAAAGCACGAACGTGCAATAGAAGTAAACAATGCAGGTAACAACGAGCTAACAACAGTTTGTTTATGAAGCCTGACTGACCACCGCTGACCACCAAACTTTACACAATAACTGAATTTACTCCTATTACCACAACCTCAATATTTAATACCATCTCTGCATATTAGTTTCGTTATAGCTTTTAGTTGTTTATTTCAATAGATTTGATATATTACATAACTTTTCATCAATACTAATTGCGCGTTAAGTTGTCCAGCCTGAAGTCCAGTTCGTTTCTTTTGCGATAAATTATTCTATTATGGACTATGAGGGTGCGCATGTACCAAATTAAAATTAGAAACTTATTGTTGCTGTATGTTTTTCTTTGAAGCTCTTAAAATTTTAAAGTTTGAACAATTTAGAAACTGGAGATAACACAAAGGAGCTCTGTGCCCTCATCGAGGCAAATGAAATTTGTAATATTTCAGCATTTCTTGTTAATTTATGTGCGAAAATAAACCGTATCCACTAAAGAAGCTTGATGTGTTATTACTACAGTACAGGGTGTCTCATTCAAAAATGTGCGAAACTTTCAAAATGCGCCAGACTTGTAAAGCAACTACAACTGCAGTTTTTTACTAGTCTTATAATAATCTATTATAATCTGAGAATATATTTTTTTCTTTTGTATATTTAATCATAGCTCATGTACTCAAAATTTTCATTGGACAATCTAAAATAAACTATAAGATAGATATATGGTGTTTCAGATTCAAAATTTCACTAATCATCAATATAAACACAATCTCTAGGAAGTTGGTATTTACCAGATACTTAAAATACTCGCTAGGTATATCGTCAAACTAACATTATTATTACTGAATAATTATGGAAAAATACCTATGAAGAAATTGGGGTATACATGCAAACGGAGATTCTCATCTTACGAAAATATCGAGTTGTAGTTACTTGGACGATATATGACTCATCATTTTTTCCATTTTAGTATCCAGTTGTTTATGTTGAATCTCATTTCATTAATTTCACTAAAAAGCCCTTCCAAGTTCCAATATTTGCCAAAGTCTTTAGTTTTAACACAGGAATGATAACCTAGAAGGGCATGTTAAAAGTTTCGTCAAGAGACCAATAAAGAACTACCGGGACAAATTGCGTTGACACAGGCGAACAAAGGATTGTTGAATGTGTCGTTCAACTTAGCTCCTATGTCAAGGAGCCCCTTATCGACATAAAACTCATTGAAGCCCGAGAACATAGCAAGTCGATTCCCCTGTCCTTCATTACGGACGGGATTACAATGACACCTACCCGACCCGTGTCCGAAAGCTTTTAAGCTTTTAAATCTACAAGCCCAAATAGAGGCTCAGATCGGTGTTGTGGTCGAGATCGTGTTTGTTTTTCCGATCGAAGTTTTACACAAATGCAGTTTCTTTGGGAAATATTGTATAAACAAGAGTTTTCCTGAAATTATAGAATGGAATTTATTGCTCTTTGATATCTAAAAGTTACGTGAGGACAAAGATGTATGTGACAACCTGAAGGTTAACAATTAAAGAACTTTATGTAAAAATCCGTTAATAAATTTTTTGTGATATTAGAACATGAGCAGAACAAATGTTTTAAAAAGGGAGAAACAAAATTCACGTTTTTGAAGATTAATATTTAGTTACTCTTCCTTGGGTTTGACTTATTCTTGCACAAACAAAACGCGTGGTTAATAGGCCAGAAATGAAAAGCCTCTGTACTCTCATTGCGCTCTTCACCAAACAAGCACAGCCATTAATTTTATATTAACTGAAGTTTCTTCCAACCGTTGAAAAATAGCAACTCATTATGAAGCTAGAACTTCATACGTACCTTGATAGCTTTTAGTGCACTTCGCGAAATTTAGTCTACCTACTTTGATATACGCTCGCTATTATGAAAAATGTTTTTTATAAGTGGTTCGACTACCAATAAAAGTACCTTATAATTGATTTTTAACAACCGAACATTTTAAGCGAAGCTGGCATCGAGTTGCATTTTAATTAACTAGTTCCTTTGCTTTCACCTATAGGCTTTCACGGACTATTAACTACATTTCCGTAACGCCTACGAGCCGAAATTTTAATAAATTTCAACCTCGCATTAAAATTCAGAAATAAATCTTTAGGGAGAAGTTTCCGGCACTGCCGGAATTAGCGAAAGTTACTTAACAATAACTCATTTTAAAAACTACCCTTAAACTAGCCGTATTTACTGTAACAATAGAGCTTAAGATAAGAACTTGCCAACAACCACAAATCTAAGGAAGCACTTATAAGACCAGCCAGTCGGAATATTCATGAATTTATTTCACTCCGCTACTCAACTTAGATCTAATATGGAAATTTGATTTAGTTCTCGGAGACTTTAAGTCGGTAAAAGCTACCAGAGGTCGTTAGTCCTCCCCTAATTGTTGCAAGTTCAAGATTTCCGGCCGGATGTGCCTTATTTGCATGGTAGGCTTTTGTACACAATGTGTCGCTTCTAATGAACTTGCCTTGCAGATTGTAAAGTTTTAAAGTAAAGATGATGGAAGTTTTTGAATTCGCTTAAAAATAATTTCCCCGTGGAAAATGGAGAGTTTAAGGCGCAAGGTGCAAGCCAATGTGTTGGAAAATTTCCCGCTTTTAGTGGAACGGGAACTGCTGAATTTCCTGGAAAGCTTTTATGGGGGGTTGAGAGCAAGTTTGCCATATTAGTAACAATGTAATGCACTTTCAGGTATCCCTAATCTAAAAACTCTTATTCGGTTACCAATATTGTGGTCCAGGGACTGCCATTAAGCCCAATTAATATTAATTATTTGAAGAGTGACTGCTGAATTTCCTGGAACGCTTTTGTAAGCGAGTTTGCTGCATTAATAATAATGTAATGCGCTTTTCGGGTATAGCTACACTATCTCATAAATCGTATTTGTTCCTAATTATATGGTCCAAGCATTGTACTTACCATATTCTCAAATCTATATCGTCAAATTTTATTTTCATTATTTATTCAAACCCTAACTTTATCATTTTTCGATGTGCTTTTACAGGACATTGATAGTTGTATTAGTAATAAGATAATACATTTTTCTAGCGTGGCCCTATCTTGATTTATTATTTTGTTGTCAATACTGTGATCTAAGGGATACTATCACGGGATTAACGAATGTTTGTTAACAAATTTAAGTCTGCTAATTAAAATTTGACACGTGTTTTCTATTTTGCAGCAATATATTAAAACATTTACTAATCTCCCATTAAATATGTTTTTTACATTCCTCACGTTTCCCTTAAAATGCAGGAATTTTCTCGATTAACTACGGCAATGTTGCGTTCTCTGTCAGTCAATATTAGAGAAACTCAAATCCAGCTATTTATGACAATAAAAAATACGCCTTTCCGCAAAAATCTTTCAGTGCCAGAAGCGGACGTTTTATATAACCGTAAATCGGAGACATTTTTAATAAAAATGCTAGAACTGGAACGGAAGCCAAGAAAAAAAATAGCAGCTATTTCCTTGCCAAAGGTAATTTGTTATTACGGAGTTTTGCAATTAGTTTCCAAGTAGTCAAGTTGGAATCAAGAGGAATTCTAGCATGGGCTTACTAAGAAAATTAAAACGTAACTTTAGTCAGTTTTATTAGGCGAGAGTCTGAATGCAGAAGTTTGGAATGGTTTTCTAAATATTTTGGGAAAGTATGTAATAATTGGTAATAATAAGATGAGTTAATAAACCAGTTCAGGTTAGTTTATAATTAAAGTAACACTGGTTAAACGCTTAAAAATTTATCCATTTGTAAAATGGGCAAGCGGTTAACCAATCATTCATGAAGCCTTTTTTTAGAACCTGGGAGGTAGAACACATTATCAGAATAACAGATATGTGAAAACCTTGCAAATGGCAAACTCGTCAGACAATTTCATCGCATTTCTAATGATTATGAGATAAGAAACATTACCGTTTTTAGAGGTCTCAAAATTGCAATATCCTTAATGATTCGTTTCTAGATGACAAGAATAGGGCTGGATACACAACCTTGGAAGTCGATTTTCCTCTACATCATTTAACTTTTTCTTTATATTGAGAATATGAAACGCACAATGAATATGCCTTTGATTGTGTAATATTCGGTGTATCTTTGGCGCATTGTATCGCAGCAACATTCACTGCTTTACATAAAAGTACGAGATATAAATCGTTACCGTTGGATATAAAAATTTAGTTACTAAATTCAGATATCAAATCAGTTTAAAACCACCACTTACAATCCTTCAATGTAGACTGATCGAACCGTGTTTGGGTAATTTAGTGTAAACCAAACTGGAAGGTTTGAAAAGTCAAAGATAGATGATTTTGAGAAGAGAGACATTTTAGAGAACATATATACTTTAATATAATTACCTGCTGCTCAAATTTTCGAAAATATGTAAATGTGGTGGAGGAGATCTTAAGAAGAATAGTAACAGACTTTGAAAACAAAAATACATTTTTATTGGAGTTCAAAAAGATTGAAATTTAAATTGAATTGCTTTTCGGTGCTACAAATTCAAATTTTAGAGGTTCTGGAGATGAAACCGTCTCTTTAGAGGATTTCCAAGTCGCAAAATCAACGGTTATCATTGTGGCAAACGAATAGTACGCATTATTTATTTTCACAATGCAAAACTTTCTCAACCCATTAGCTTTAATTTTGAAACTTTGAAATTGGAAAAAGTTTTAAGAGAAAAAAAATGTTTTCGTTTAAATATTCTTCAAATTAAAATTGCGGCCGATTTAAAATGACAACTTCTCAATTTTAAAAATTATTAGATCCCAAAATACCACCAAATTTGGCCAAAAACGCCTTTTTCGAAAATTTCGGAATCGCCAAGCAACGAGTTGCAATTAGTTCAACTATAACGAGCGTGAGGTTTTGAAAATAAAATATAATAATCCGCTTTTAATGAACCCGCTTATAGCAAACTTTCGGTTATAATGAAATAATTAATCTGTAAAGTATATGAACCATACGTCAGATTTTTCCTTAATACCGAACCGGTTTATATCGAATCCTCTGATAAAGGGTAACTTAATTTATCATATAAATTGCTTAAATTTTCTGTTGAAGCAAAATTAAATAAGGCAATGAAAGGGACTGCAAGCACACGGGGATTAATTTTCGTAACCTGTACATTGGTGTTACAAACTCAGCCTGCGGATAAAGGGGTTATCCATAGTTTCAAAAGCCGCTATATTATGAAGGACTAATTCATTCGGAAATGTCATTAATTCTTAATAATGTCGAAAAAATTTTCAGTTTCTATGAAGAAATGAGTCTCGGAGTATTCCATGAAATATTCTAAATAGATTAGCGGAAGTGAAGTTTCCTATTAATGTCATTAGTTTAAAGAAAATTAACGAAACTGAAATAATTGAGCATTTAAGGAATGGGGATGATCTATGACTCTACCAAGAGCTAAAGATTGAATTTTGGTTTTTAGACCCTGAATTGAAGTCCCAAAAATTGGCTTTTGCTCAAAGTTTCAGCTATTTCGCTTGAAAATCGAATCCGCGGAGTATTGGCTTTAGTTTTAAAATCGGAAATAATTTTTCTACCTTGACTTACACCTGAATTCAAAGCGGGACACCTTTGTGTCGTCCAGAGGAACGGACCGGACGTGCGTCTATTATTTCCCCGTAATCCATAACTCATTTCTCTACCATAAGAGTTGTAGGAAATTGGCGATTTCTCACCATTGGCAACCCGAGCTAACCTTAAATAACCAAACAGCAGTATCCGATCTCTTCTATTTTTGTTCTCTCTTTAAAGACCTGTAACTCCTGGCACAGAAACCTTATTGGACCCTTGACAAACGCCACAATCCATCAAATTTCATCCGCTCTACTTGATAAAGGGCGTAAGAGATATCTTAACGAAAACCTCTATAACCCCACACATAGCTAAAGTACATTTTCCTGGAAATCTCTGGATAGATTGTTACCGTAATAAAAAGCAGCATTTACACAATCTGAAAAATAATCGGCTTCCTTTTTGTTCTTGGAACTGTTTCCGAACGCGTGACTGCGTGTTTTTACTCTTATCTTTACCACTTTAATACTAAAAAGCGTGTGAAATGTTCTGGGACGGGTTTTCGAGTTTCTATGTTTTTCGTTGGTTTATTGTTGGTGGTGCCCAAAAAGTATATGACCGCACATAAAAACTTAGTGTTTCCTTTGGCGAAGAGGAAAATGCGTATGCGAGTTTAGAAATTGTTTCCGCTATATTTAACCGAGCCATAAAGCTTATTTATAGCTCTACTTTCTATATTAAAGTCTTATTTAAGAGGGTCATCAAGCTTGTTTTTATAACTTTGTTATCACCTTGAGGGGAAGAATACATTACGGCGAAAACAAAGGGAAATTATTTTTAAAGAGTCTCGTAAACGTTTTATAAAATTATTTTCAGATTTGTGAAGCTACATAAGCGGGAATCGACTCGGCTTTGTCAAGTAAACATAGAACTTTCCGCGATGATTTTCCGCGATGATTTTCCGCGAATGCACTTTCAATCGGGCACAACGTAAAATTTAGTGCATCATGCAAATTCCTTTTAAGGGGTAAATTTAGAGATTTAGGTCAGTTTTTAGCCAATATCCTGAGCCGTTATTATTTTATGCACCATCGCTCGGAAGCAGGTAAAGTGTCTTCTGCTTTTAGTAGTCCTAAGTAACGAAACACATCAGAAAGAATACCAATATCAGTGCATTTCGTGTGCTGTAGGTGTCAAAGAAAAACATTGAAAAAAAGTTCAATTTGGACATCTTTCAGACTATTCGCGAACGATGCGTTGCTACGCGAAAAGATTATTTTAGGTCTTGCGGGATCTCTTTTGGGGTGAACATCGCAGTTTTCCAGTGAAGCAACTTCCATCGAAGTGGGGGAGCAGATGGATACTTCTCAGTCATAGTTTCCACCTGCCAACCGATTTATGAATACACGTTAAATTTGCCCTGAATCTTATCAACTCGTAGATTGTTCAAAGTTACTCAATGGCATCGTGACTATTGTTTACGCAAACTAATGAAACATACTAGAAACCGATACAGGGAGGTACACGACGTTTCGAATACGACAAAATGCCCCCCTCGTCTCAATTACCTCGTATTACCACAAAGCGCCTTAACATCCTCAAAATTATATTGAAGTAACGAGCATATTAATTATGTTAAGGAGCCATAATGTGAACGGAATAGAATTTTAGCATAATTTATCTTGAAGACAGTAGCATATTCTCCGAAATTTTTAACAGTATAGGGAAAAAAGGGTACCTGTCACTGCTGCAGAGACAAAAATAGTACTTATTGCTGAACAAAGGTATTCTTCGGCCATTGTTGGTCCTCACTCCACACAACATGATACCTGCCACCTCTATTTTTAAGAGAAATTTAGGAGAAATTTGACTACCAACTATCGTATAATGTGGTTTCAACTGGTCTTCCCCTTATCTCCTTAAGGCTCGTTGTGTACTGAACGGTCTCTCCTGTATTTCGACTAAAGTTTATTGCTATCTCGTCCTAACAGCTATAAAAATCTGGTCTCTTTGGAGCATTAAGTTCTGTTGCTTCCTTGTTCCTGTCATCTAGTATTCGCCCCTGTTTCTCCGCACAAAAATACCATATTTCCGTCCCTTGATTTTTCTTACATCCCGCTCTGCCTAAGGGACTGAAATATTTATTATATAATGTAGTTTAAGAATGGGCACGTAAAATTTCCAATAAAGGCAGAGACTTGTCAATAACTTCGTAAAATAAATTCAAAATAATTCCCATCAAGATACTTAACTAGCGAGGCATATAAATGCGGTCATTTCTAAATGTTAATCTCAGACTTTGCTCTCAAATAACACATAGAGCCAGGAAGCGTGGGTTGGGACAAATTCATTTAAAATTCGGGGATTCGTTTTTTCTAATAACGCTCGGACACGTCGATTTTTATTTTTGGCTGCGATTTTTTCGATCGTAAAACCGTGCATACAAGGTGGCCCAAAAATAAGTTATCACCATCAACTTAATTTTTTCAATTGGAACAACCTTTTTTTTATTTTATTTTTGAATTCTGCAACGAACCATAACCATGTTTCACCTAACATACCGTATTCGTAACTTCAACAGTTATCGAGAAATTCACGATTGTACATATTAATGACTAGACCGTATCACGTGTACAATTTCGAAAAAATGTATTAAGAAAATAGAATAACAAATTAAATTGAATGATCAAACTGTTCGCCATTAATCATTATCGACTTGATTCCTGAGGATTTTTCCGAAGATCGAACAAAACATTCAATTTGTGATTGTTCACTTGTCCCGGACAGTCACATGGAAACGATGTGAGAATTTTATTTCAAATAAGTAAATGTCGAGTGCAGTTGTAGAATTTGAAAAAATGGCGCCGTTAACGGAGAAGCAACGAATGGAAATTTCGTTTGATTGTGGCATGATCCGACGAAACGACACAATCCGAAGTTTGCAAATTGTTTAACAATGAATATCCGATGAGGCCGGTTACACGTTCGGTAATCAAAAAGATAGAAAAAAAAGTTTAAAAACTTGAGCCAGGCAAGAGACAATTACAAAACGAACCATCGTACGATCCTAGAAAACACACAATTGAACGTTTCGCTCGATTTCCTAGAAAATCCTTACGAATCAACTCGACAGGTACCTGCAGAAAAGTCAATATGTAAATCTTCTGTTCTGAACTATTTATACAAAAAAAATGGCATCCATACAAAGTACATTCAGTCCAGGAACTAAGTGAAGAAGTAATGATGAATAAATACAATACTGACCTGCATTTTTTAAGTAAAATAGTTTTTTTCCGACGAGGCAAGATTTTGCTTGAATGGTGCGGTAAACAGGCAAAATTTTCGATATTGGATCTCAGCAAACCCGTACTGGAGTACGGAGAGTCATACACAATTCCCTCAGAAAGTAAACGTATGAGCAGGAATTGTGGGTCCCTTTTTTATTGAAGAAACGCCTAATTCACCGCATTATTTGGTCCCGCTACAAAATTACATAATACCCAGCTTACCCGCACTTCCCCCAAGCGATCAGAACGCAAATATACCAGCAGATTCGATATGGTTCCAACAAGACGGAGCGCCCCCACATTATTCGCGAACAATACGAGATTACCTTAACAATATTTTCCCAAATAAATGGATCGGAAAGGGGAGTTTTATCGAATGGCCAGCGAGATCTCCAGACCTAACCCCATTGGATTTTTATCTATTGGATTATCTGAAATCCAAAGTCTACGTCAATAAACCGCAAAATGTTGAAGAATTGAAGAATAGAATTAGAGCCGAAATGCAACAAATCCCGCCACAAACGTTGACTGAAGTGTTACGAGAATTCCAAGCCCGGCTCACCTATTGCCAAAGAGTTAACGGTCAACAATTTGGAAATGTAATGTAATTTGTTATTCTGTCTTTCAAATAACTTTTTTCGCAGTTGTACACCTGATACGGGCTAGTCATTGATATGTACAATCGGAAATTTTTCGATAACCGTTAAATTTAGAAATAGGATATGTTACGTAAAATTCGATGCAAAATTCGAAAATAAAATGGAGAGTGGGTGGTTTCATTTGAAAAAATTAAGTTGATGGTGATAACTTATTTTTGGGTCATCCTGTGTTCATGATTTTACGATCAAAAAAACCGCAGTCAGAAATAAAAATCGACGTATTCGGGCTTTATTCGAAAAAACGAATCTCTGAATTTTAAATTAATTTGTCCCAACCCACGCGTTCGCACTCTATACATTGACCGGCAGACAGTATGCACCATATGGGATTTTTTTTTTTTTATTGAATTTATCAGAAAATTTTATTCTTAGTCAAAGTTCGTGCATTCCTGCAACACAAAATGCAGTTTACAAAATTTATTATTTTATTATTTAATATATATATTTTTTTTCATATGGCCGCGTTTCGAAAGTTACGAAAAGGGCTCATGAGTAAAATATATTTATATTTAACTTTAGAGGAAACATGTATTGTGAAAAGTTGCTTGGAATTGAAAGATAGGCCCAACAATGAAGTTCAGAGTTTCCATTCTACAAAAGAATTTTTCGAATTTCTTCATGATTCACCCCATGCAGGAGATAAAGCAAAATCATTTCCTTTGCCAGTTTTGTTTCAGAGAAAATAAAAAAATACCAATAATATTATCTGTACTGTAAATTGCTTTCTGAGTTTACAAGAATTGACAAATTTTCACCAAGAATAATATTTTTTGATCAATTCAAATGAAAAAAATCACACATGTTGCATACTTCATGCCGATCGCTCTATAAAACAATTTAGTTGTTTTACGTATTACGTTATCCGCAATTAATATCTTTCATGTCGACTTGTTACAGGTCTGTTTGATATAACCAGCTTCGCGTTAGGGAATTCATAGAGAACTTCCAAGTGTTCAACTTTATTAACCTTTAATGCTCCGCGTCACAAAGCCAATTACTTTGAAAAACACCATTAGAAACTTGAGGTTGATTCCTCGGTAATGCCTCGCAAAACGAGATTAAGGCCACAAAGAAAATCTACTTACGTTTTTATTAAGTTTATCGTGTAAGAGCCATTTTATGGCCGTATGAGGTAGCTGATATTACTTTCTTTATTTCTTTATAAAAGTTGGAAAAATCCCACCCTTATAGCCAATCATAAAGTGGAACACGTATTAAAAAGTGGTGTTGCTTAGAGGCAAGAGACACCTCAATGTCTCAGTTTAACATAGGAGTTTTTTGCACTCCTTTTTCCAATTTGCATGTTTACAGTTTTGAACTCTGTTGCTCTTATACACTACCAAACATAATAAACCAAGCGAAAAGAAATTGCTCTCCTTGCAGTTGCCTGAAAGCTCGATTCCTTAGGGGCCTGTTTGAAAGTAAGAAAACAAGCCTAAGCTTGAAAACAAATAGGGAAACGAACAAACAATAACACATCCGCTTATCGAAAACCCTTCAGCGACAAAAACGGCAGCTGTAAACCTTGTTATAAAAGTTTTCGTTCTGTCCCTTACAGTATTCTAAAAAACCTATTCGATCATATTTTCAACTAGTCGATTTCCCTCGGGATGATCTGTCCCTGTTTCCCGGCCAGTTAAATCGCGAAAGGTTCCAGACATCGACGACTGTTGGATTTTTGCGACCTTTCGTAATTCTTATCCCGATTTTTGGATGGGATTTTATAAGGTTCTTTCACATATTCCTCTTGAGGTAAACCGATTTTTGTTTCCTGAACGAATCGGATATTTCTGTTGTTACATATCACATTAGCATTTTTAATTTCCCACTCGCTTTGTAGCAATAATTATGCCTCAAGTTCATTAATTCATGCTTTGCCTACATCGAAATTTATTCATTAATCACCCTGGAAATTGCAGTAGTTTATTTAAATTGTTATACTCCGAGTTGCTTTGTACTGAATTTTATTAACTTAACAATCAACAGAATTAATTTAATGTTATCATTCTCTAAGTTATAATGGCGGACTGACTAGAAGCTGCACTCGCTCATTAAATATTCATATTTCTGATCAGCAAGAAACTGTGAGGTAAATTCGGATCAAAAAATCTGGAACTTTATAATAGACATTTTAATTTTTAATTTTTCGTTAAGAAAGAACTGGAAAAGAAATTCTAGTACATTAGTGTTTTAAATGAGCTCTGGGTGCTGGGATAGAGCAATAATTTGCCTGCAATTTTGCCTTTCCATAATTCAATTTGTATTAAACTGACGCTTTCACATTGCAATTACTAGAAACCATCTGTTTGAATTTCCTCACCTATGCACCAAAACGCATCCAAAGGGTACATAAAAGATAGTCCTTCTTTTTGCCGTCATAAGCAGTAAAACCCTTTGAAAATTTCCTTTCCTCGTGAGCTTTTGATTCCTGCCAAGAAAGCTTGGAAGCGTTCCGAGACTGTAAAAAGATTGCTGTGTTACTGTCAGTGTAATCCCATAGATAATGGAGAACACGGATTTTCCGGCTTGTTTAGTTCGAGGATTTTTCTCGTGATGTTTTAACATTGCAGATAAGACGCTGCACCAAATACAGAAATAGACATATCTGAGACTTTAGTTGATGCTAACTGAAAATATACGACCGAAGAATTGCTTGAAGTTAAAGCGTAATTACCTGGTTGGCATTTGGATAACAGAGTTTAGTTAAATTGCTGCAAAGGCAGAGCTGGAAGCTCGGCATGTATTCGCTTAAAAGAAACGAGAGAAAATACAAATATTAGTTATGAAGATTTTAAGTGTGGAATATTTCGCGTTTACGCAGAAGTAAGAACAACGAATATGACGTACGTAATCAAAGCCGTTTGTTTCAATAAAAGAGAGGACGGAAAAGAATTCGAGAAGAGAAAAAACAGAAACAACAACGCTATAATCAGATGCCGCAGCTACAGCTTAAGGTCAAAGAGATTATCTAAGCAAACGCAGTTCTTACTTAATTATGAACCGAACTTTTTATTAAAATTCTTAAAAATTAGGTCCTGTGATTATGCCCATTCAATTAAGACAAGACAGCAAAATTGCTTACTATCTTAAACTCGCAAAATTAATTTTATTATCTTAAACCCGATCCAACGAGGCTGCTTAAAACTTCTTTTCCAATACATCCCATTTTGCGCTATCATCGATTTATGAGTTTAAATGCGTCAAGAGAAACTTCGAACTCATTCCACTTTAAATTATAATAGGAATGCCCATGTTAGAGGATTAAGGGAGATCCTATTAGTTCATAAATTGAGTGAGCTCTATTAGAATTCACAACAATTCGACCCTTTTTTTTTCTACAGGGGTGGAAAACTTTCATGGGTACCACTGCCTGATGGTGCGTCCGCAGTGGTTATGTGGGAATCTCTCCAGAATGGGGCGCCGCCCACTAAAAACTTCCTTCTTCACCCGGGAACTGCTGATAAGCATTACTTCAGAGGGAGGGGGGGGGAGCAACAACAATTAGACCTGGAATTGTTACAACTCACTTGAGACGGGAGCAAAATTTCTTATCTTGGATCCTCAAAATTTGACTTATTATCTCCAAGACATCGATGCTGATTAAATATTCTTTTCCAATAAGTCCCACTTTGTTCAATCACCGATATATAGGTTTGAATTCGTCGAAAGAAGGGAGCAATTCATCCTGCTTCCAAAATTGTAATAGGGGTAACCGTCTTACGGGATCAAAGGAGATTTTATTAATTCGTAAAGTGAGTAAGTTCCATTGGGATTTGTCGCAATTCATTTAAGCCGAGAGAGCAAAATTGCAAGTATTCCTGAAGCGAACAACATATTTCAAGAGTTACATAAAAGCGAATCATCTACTTAATCTTGACGTCTGAATGCATTATATTCCAAGCCTCAATATCTGGAACATTGATGACAACCGTGTTTCACCCGAAATATTCAGTATAGAACCAGTTTGATTAAGTAAGCTTAATTCAAAATCTTCAAGTAGTGATAGGCAGATATTTACTTATTTTCTTCCCAGGATCTTTAATATAAATCATAATTTGGTAGTTTTAATCGGACTTGGGCAGCATATTTCTCAATGGGAATAAAATGCTCATCGAATTACGGTAAAGCTTCGCTAATCCGAACCCCTCCGTAATCCGTATGTCGTTGTAGTCCGAACAAAATTGAAAAAATGTAAATTTCTACTATATGCCCTGTAGTCCGAATCCACCACGATTTCTCTAATCCGGACTGCACGTGAATAGCGCAGGGAATTCCCGGCTATGAACTAAGAGAATGAAAGAGAATCCCAGAATTAGTTTTATTTATGTCTAAAAAGCATGGCTCTAAAAAGGCTTTATAAAACGCTAACTATTGGCGATAAACAGAATATTTTGCAACAATTAAATAAAGGTGTCAGTGGAAAATTGTTGCTAACGAAATATGGTGTTCGTTCGTCAACAATTTCGGACATTAAGAAAAATAAGGAGATTTAACGACGCATTTTCTGGATTTTTTAACAGCAATGCAGCAATACATTTATTTTATAATTAAAATGGCAGTTACTTCTCAACATGTAGGTAAATCGGAAGGATCCATTTAAAAAAGACAGGGTCTTCGTTATTTTAAAGTCGTTGATGAAAAACTCTTTTCTGGAAGACTCAGCTGGCATGCAACCTCTTCTACAATTTAGCGGAAAAATGAAGTTGAATTTCGTGCCAAAACCAAGTAAAAGTTTTCTCATATTAGATTGTGCACTTTCAAAGTCAAATAAAAATTGTGTAATCAAAGTAAAGAAATTTTTTATAATATATATATATGTAGGATCCAGTAGTTAAATCAACCACCCTGTAGATAGTTTTTAATTGTATTGCATTGTGTATTCTGATCAGGTCGAGACTATCGGAACGGTTGTAGACTGTCAATAGAATTAGGGTTAAATTATTGTTAACGAGATTATGTACCCCTTTGGCACGCCCATGGTACACTTTGTTTGGTGCATGAGAATTCCCACCGAGTTATTTGGTCAGCATGGGAGTTCCCCGCAGAAGACTTGCCAGCATCGGTATTATTTATGATAACCTTTATCGACCCCAATATTGCAGACGCAATTACCGTTGATGAAGGACCTCTTATCACCACGATCCAATGCGGCGGGTAGTGCACATGGCGTCGAGGGCACCTCCAACCGGGGTACGCCCATGGTGCGCCGCCAGAGGGTTTAGTATTTAAGACTTTCCCGAAGATGGGAAATTCCTATTTCGATTCCTATTGATTTCCGATTCGATTCCGTTCTATTCACAGGGCATCTTCAAGAGGTACATTTCAAAGTGAAGGCCAAAGCGGCGTCCACGCTCATAAACCCATTTTTCAATTATACTTTAGACTAACAAATATATACACATAAAATAATGATTTATACAGGATGTTTCTGAATAGATGGTCAAAAAAATGAATGGGTGAATCCCGAACTCAATTTGAGATGAAAAGTTCGTACAAAGACATATTCAAAAATGCTCTAGCTTTGATCTACACGGTGTTAAAAATACCTTTGAAACCTTCGGTTTACTCCTCACCAATACAAGATGAAGAACATCTTAGAAATCGGATTGTTCTGTCTTGTGAAGTACTACGTAACACACCAAGAATTTTTCATAACGCACGGTAGTCTATGAAAAGAAGAATAGAATTATGTACACTAGTACGTGGGGGTCATTTTCAGCATCTGCTATAAAATTAGAACGCAATCATATTATATAAAGTAATAGATAAAAATAACACTATACCAAATTTAATGACGAAATTGGCTTTTAGAATTTTTTCATCGTTTTGGTATGACGCAAAATTATTACAAGTTAATTTTTTAATTTAATAATAAGTGCCATGGAGAGTAATAATTCGAAACAAGCGTTAAATGTCAGTCAGATTAAACTTTTTTTTAGAGTATATTGCGTTAAGTTCTAATTAGTGACCACAGAGTTAAAATGCCATTAACTTTAAGAGAATCCGGTTGGTTGGTGATCATGCTTGTAGAAACAGAGAAGTAGCTGCGGAGTTTAACTTGAGACATCCCCATCGTGTTTCCATTACTCATGGAAAAACAGCCGCGGTAAATGCCCTTTTTAATGAAACTGTTAACGTTAATACAATCCGTAGACATGGTCGACCTCGTCGAATACACTCACATCCTGAGGATAACGATATATTGGCGGCAAATGGAGCAAATCCATGCATGAGCCTTCGAGATTTATCATCTCAACTGAATATTAACAAGGACAGAATCAGAAGATGTTTTGTTCTCGTCACAAGATCGAACCCCATAAACCGAAGTTCTCACATACATTGGAGAGAAGATGTTGATAAGGTTAGACTATTTTTATGGGGTCCAAGCTAATTTTTTAAATGACTAACATTTTCTGAATTTACTGATGAGGCTACATTCACCATTGATGAGGTTGTATCGTCTCAAAACAGTAGATACTGGGCCACAGGTAATCCTCACTGGGTTATAAATTGTAAAAACCAAAATTCCCAGAAAGCCAATGTCTAGTGTGGAATTTTAGGAGATGGAATAATAAGTCCTTTTTTATAATCAATCATCGACTGCTGACCATTTAATTAACTCGTTCGATGGGGAATTTTGGGATGCAATTGAAAATCTTCCTCTTAATCTGCGACAGGATATGTATTTGCAGCTTGGTAGTGCATCCATCCGCAAGTCAAGGATTGTTCGTCAATGGTTAAACCAAAAATTTCCCATGCGCTGGACAGGAAGAAACAGTCCTTTTGAGCTGTGGCCTCCGAGGTCTCCCGATATTACACCCCTCGATTTTCATTTGTGGGGTATGGTAAAAAATAAAGTTTACAAAACAAGACCCGGAAATCGAGATGAATTTTGTGCCGGATTAAGATAAGCCTGTCAAGATATAAACGTTCAGGAACTTAGAGGAGCTGCTCGACAAAATCGCAAAGGAAGCAACAAATGTATTCAACTATAGATTGAGGACTAGTTGAGGAAGATCACGTTTGAAAGCTAATTATTTAAATTATCAAAATATTGTTGTGAATTTTGAATTAATTATAACTTGTGGAATCGCCATGTGCCGAATTGTTACCTTCCATGGCAGTCTTTTTATTACATTAAAAAATTGACATGTAATAATTATATGTAAAACCGACACGATGAAAAAATTTTAAAAAGCGAATTTTGTCATGAAATTTGGTATACATGGTTAAAATAATATTCTAAACAACTTTTTCTAATAATTTTTTTCGATATCTCTCACACGAGGCAAAACATCGAGAATTAACCCTGTTTATGAATTTATAGTGGGCGCAGTTTACAGTTCAGAAATCAATTGAGTATCTCAAAAAATGCGACTCATCAACCTGTACGATTGTGCAAAAATTCAAATCTGTACCTCTTCAAATAACGAAAATACTAGGATGTCTTCATCTTAAACGCGAAACACTATGATAAACTACATATATAAATTAAAAAATTATTTTTAATTTAAACAACCATTTAATTTTTATAAATTATGTCTCCTAAATGCTTAGTCAACTTCAGTGCAATTTTGAATTTTAACTTCAAAAGTTGGTATTACACGATGAGGCATTTACAGTCCAGAAAAATCAGAAATGCTTCAATGTATCATTGGAGACGACGATAATTTACAACTGGACGATGTTAGCGACAACGTGGGAGGTTATTCTACTGATGAAGTTTCCATAGATGTACCAAGAATGAAAGATGGAGAAGTGATTAAATGTTTCTCTACGTGCATTCAACGGTCAGAGGAAAATAACGTTGAAATAAATAGTTTGGCCACGCTTGGAATATTTCGTCAACGTGCTATGAAGGCTAAACAGAGTTGTATTCGCCAAATATATATTTCTGAATTTTTTAATTTATATAAATTTTTTAATCATTACATAAATTTTAAATAAACCTATTACGTATACTTGAACCACCTAATTTTCCAATATTTTATCTTGCATTATACATTATTTTAATATGACTCCGCAATCCGGATGAGCCCAAAGTCCAGATCGGACCGGTTCTAATTGATCCGGATTAGCGGAGCTTTGCTGTATGTCTAAACAAAAATCGTTTCTATTCCTTTTTATCGATATTATTTCCTTTAAGCTTGATTTTGTGCAAAGGAAATAAGTCACGTCCTCGAACTACATTTCACAGAACCTAAGTTATGGCCTTTATTTAATTATTTGTTCTTAACTTGTTATTAAAAATCTACAAGCACGTGTAGTTCGCATATTTAACTGCACACGCAGCAGTCATTTTCTCATATCGTTGATTCTAATGTATGCGACACATGCGACTTATATTTTATTTATTCTTACCATGTGTGAAATGCATTCATAATTTAAATAAAATATTGCTTTGGTATTTCGAGACACAATAATCATATTTCTGAAACTGGTGATGAATTATTTATTTATATACTCCTTCCGGTTTTCACATGCTCCAAAGCTCCAGACACGATTCTATATCCTGAAAAATACGTGGTAATAGAGGTGGGATTTAAAGAGAATTGAAAATGGTTTTATTTTCCTTAGAAGGGATGTTAAAACAGATTACTCTACTTTAATCCATGGATTTAGATTAAAAACAAATGAGGGCTATTAAGTGCAGCCGCGTTTTCCGGTGCATTTCCTATGTAAGACATTTACAAATCCCAAAAAACCAGGAACTATCCCATTTAGTGGTCAAGGATCAAGAACTTCCACTAGCAGGTTCATTTTTACGTAATCCCGTAATAAATTGACTTTGATAAGGACTTACCCGCCAGCAGAGTATATAAATTACAAGGAGAAATTTCCAACAATATTGATAGCTTCTTCGGCCCTCTTATATTGACCTTTAAGCTGAATTCTGTCCCCCCCTCGTCCGGGTAAATTTATTACTGGGTCATAATCGAGAAATGAAGAACACATACTTCATTCGTCCTATATTGGTATTGCATTGGAGAAGAAGTAAAAGAGCCATATTTTATAATTCTAGCACGACGTTGGAAATATCGGCCAACCGGAAAATAAAGCGAACGTATTGGAAATACGAACTATTCCTTGAATACTGAGGTCTTGCATGTCAATAAGTATCTTTTGTAATTTAGAAGTTTTTGTACAAACACTTATAAGCGTATGTTGCTACTGCAAAAATACAAATGCAACGAAACAGTTAAGCAAGCGATAACAAGTCTAAGTGCGTAATATACTTATTATAGCTTGCTCTTGCCGCTAAAGTGTGGCTTCTAACGATTATAGTATTAAGCTTCTCTTATGCGCATCAGCATACTAATTATGTTTTAGAAACCACATAAATAGATTAGAATGCACGTTAGTTCGAAAAATTATTCCGGAAAATGTTCGCTTTACTTTAATGACTCTAAACACTAGTTTAAAAAAAAACGACGATCACACGACTCAAAGCTTCAGGAGAGAATTAAAGAACGTGTACAGTTTGATATTTTATTTAAAAAATATAAAGTCCAATTTTCGCTGGCAGGCCTTGTTCCCAAGCTATTACACTTCAAAGTTTCCGCACGTTATCGTTTTTTTATCATTTTAATGCATGATGTCAAGCCATGAAAAAAATGATAATTGTCGCAGGTGACAAAGGAAATTATCTCTGAGCTTTTCAAAGATTATTTTTTGTTTGTTTTGTTAAATGTGCAGTTTTGTTCTCGTTTGACTGAGCGAAACTTTTAATGGGAAACGGGTTGATCGGAGTGATTAAGCGTTGTTGCCTGCAGGATCGCCCGACCTGAACCGTTTGGATTTTGTTGTACGGGGACATTTAAAACAATCAGTTCATGGAGTAGAAATTGACAGCCATCAGTAATTAATGCGAAAATAATGAATAATATCGAAATAGAGAAAATATAAAGTCCGCTTATTTCGTGCTGCCAAATTTGCATCAACCCCAATGACGACATTTTTGAGCATTTGCTATGATGATTTAATTTTTTCTTTGTTTAATTATTAATAATAAAAATTATTATTAGCATTAATCACGAAAAGTGATGACATGCAGATAATTTAAAATGTAACAATTCGAAAACGGACGTTTGACACGCAAAAACATTATTTGACATTTTTTGACCAGGATGTCAAACTGTACCCATAGTTTTTCACCTCGGGTGTTCCTCAAGTTCCTCAACTCCTCGAAACCATGAATATAGGGACACTCAATATCGATATGAAACAATTCCTCGTCAAATGCATTAATTATAATTAATGACAGATTCATTGGTTCCGTAATCATGGGATCACACGAACCCGTGGTCAATCGATGCCTACCGACCAAATATTTAGAAGTTACTCGTGAAATATCAGGAAATCGTTAAACGTTGCAAAAATGATTACATTTATTACTCCTTTGAGGTTGGTTTTTGTGGGCTACAAATGACATGATAATAAGCCTCTTTGTGAAATTTATATGCGATATCAGTGTTGTCAATAGCCATGCATAATAGTAATATCCAAAAGTGCGTGGAAAATTACTTTTTGAAAGAGGTCTATTATATTAACATGAAAGCCAACCTGCTTTTTGTGTCCATTTTACTAAGTAGCTTCAAATTGCTGTGTATTATAATATGTGAAACCAAACTAAACTACAACTAAAATAATAATAAGCTTTATAGTACAAAAAACAACGTTGCGTAAAACCCCTTTATGCCCTTATATGATTATTTGAGCACACAACCTTCAGCAGGAGGCATAAAAGTCGAGATTTTTCATCCTTATGAGTGTAGTATATTATTAGGCGAGCTTGTGATGAATTCTATTGTCCCCGATGGAGAAGTTTGTGTCACACGCCAAGCGAGTGACACGATTCTCTGGACAATGTCCATTACAAGCGAGTATAACACTACAATTGTTCCACGGCTAAACATCCACAATTTCCGCAAATAAGCTAAAAGTCCTATTTGAATAATTCCATTAGATGTCATTGCTGTTTACCGTTTAGGTGACGCCATACCTGAGGGCGAAACAGGATATAAGTAAATTAACTTTTGATAATTTTTTATATTGAAATTATATTAGGCCTTTTTCGGAGAGCGGCCTACACATATGCCTAAAAATTTTAAACATTAATATTTTTCACAGTTTCATAAGGAATTCTTTATTTATTTTTTTATTCGGGAACACAAGGAGTCAAATTACTCCAAAAGCAACATGATAAAAGTCTAAACTAAATAAACGATTTATAAAAAATTATTTATTTATTTAATATGAACAATTTCATATTAATTTAAATTAAATTGAAATGTTTATTTAGCGAAGAATATGTCGATTTATAAAAAAATTTTTTAGTCTGCATTACCTCCACGGGCCTGTTTGTGTGCCCGCGACCGATTTGGCATGTTGTCAATCGAGTGGTCAATATGTGCTTGAGGAATTCTCTCCCGATAGTCACGCGCAGCGTCTTTAAATCTCAGTAGGGTAACAGGTGCAATATACCTTTTCCCAATGCTAGGGAGTAATTTGACACTTTTCGATATTTTGATGAAAAAATTAGCTACTCACGTCCGTTTTATAGCAGTTCCATTATGTAGAGGTGCCTGCAATAAACCTGTAAATATCGATTTTACGGTAATTTAATTCGGTTCCTTTGTGATTTATTTCATTTCTTCTTTTTAAGGCGCCTATCGAAAACTTAAAGAAAACGGGCCTGGGCGTGTTCTCTAAAAACCACTGCCTGCATTATAAATGAATTTATTCCATACACGATAAAAGAGAATAAATATTTTTTGCCCATTTGCCGCATCGCTCTTTCGTACATTGCCTGTACATTCCTGCAAACTCAAAACTTTTCTCTGACGACCCCAGTGAGTGAGAGACAAATATTTCCATTAATAAAAACTGAAGCTGGACATTTCCCCAAGCGGGACCACATTTAAATTTTAAATACCACACATCTTGGGCGCAACACACGCCACCCTCAGTTTTTATTACGCTTTTAGTGTCATTGCCATATGGGACTTTAGCCTGGATTCTTTCCTGCACATCGCATAAATTTCAAGATTTAAATATGTAACATAATTCCGACGAATATTAAAAAATGTTCCCTCCAACACATACTAAAAACTGACTATTTCAGGTAGTAATAACCTTAGAGAGAATTGTATTAGCTTTATCTCTACAATATGTGCCAGGAAGATGAAAAATAGCAGTCGCTGTGTTCGCCAATTCTTGCAAAAATAGGTATTTCGTATCCAATTTCCACAAAGCTCTAAAAAGGGAATAAAACGCTGGAGCGGTATTTGTTGCGTCCAAGATTTATTGCATTTCAAATTTAAATATTCTCAGCTTTAGGACGGAAGCTGCTAACTTTGCTCACATATCAGAGAAAAAACGTTTAATATCAGAGGCCAGACTCTTGAGAGGAGGAAAATACCTAGAAGTGACGTCAAAATAATTTAATCAGTGCTGTCCGGCCCTGTGCGATATGCGGAAAGGCAACTTATGTTGGTCTCATTGTGAGGAGATTTCTTCTCCCCGCATTGAAAAATCTGGTACAAAGTTTACGAAAATTCAATTATCTCCGCCAATTGAACACATTTTTGCTTTACTTTAAGACTGAAATGTAAATCTCCAAATTGAGTGACACTTATTGCGTGTCAGCCGTGCTTCAGTTCTTGCATATCACAAAGAAATAACCTCCCCATAGGGAAACAATCTGTATTTGAACCTTAGGAAAATCAATTGGAATTTGTCCCTGATATATCTTATTACAGATTGAAATACGAAGGCAAAACACCTCGATTTTTCCTGTTTTTATACGCCAGGGAACGTAGACACGCAGTCACGCATTGTGATTTGATTTTATGAGGAAATTATTGTTATTTTATTTAAAGATTTTTTTTACAAGAGAATCGATCTGTTTTTTTCGGTAATGTTCTTGTAATTACATAATTACCTTATTTGGAGATAATTTTCCTTAAAGGACGTATGAGCTTATTCACTGAGGCCATCCACAATTCGACTGAGCAAATTCATCATCTCTCGAATTTGCTTTTTTAACAATGCAATAGTGGAACCCGCTTGGTGAAGTTGCCAGTAAATTTCTCTGGTCACCCTATAGCAATATTTTTGAAAACTTATACAGGGTGTTAGTGGTTAAGTGTCTGATATTTTACAGGGTGATGTTTCAAACAGTTTTAAAATGGAAAGCTCTATAGACATGTGTCCTACATCGTTTAGTTTTCGAAAATACGGGGAATCAAAGTTGAAACAATAAATCATACATTCTTTGGTGTTTCTCGATCTCTTTTAGGTAATTTTCCGAAATTTCGTATCCGGGGTTTTTGAAGAATATAAAATTCAAATCTATTAACGATTTCGTTGTATCGACGCTACACGCGACCATTAGGACTCTTTTACTTTTTCTCTGAAGCGTTCTCGAAAGAAAATAAATTAAAAAAAAAATTAAGTAAACTGACACTTTCAAATTTAACCTGTAAGTTTGAGGAAAATTATCGCAATTTTTTGTTATTTTTTTATGACTTTATACTTAAATTATGACGAAAATGCTGCTCTTCAAGAAAATGATTGTGATTATTTGTCCTCAAGAAATGGTAAATTTTATTCACTAATTCAGGCCTAGGGGACATACATTTTGCGTATGGACTTGCTAATGGGAATGCGTATGAGGCGAAATGATCGTATGAAGAACGATATCGAAATCGAACGATCTCCACCTCGGAAACGAGCACCTAAAATTGAGGAAGCAATTTCTAACCAAGTTTTGGTATGGAAAATTCTCGCTGACAATATGTTACATCCATGCCATATTCAAAAAATGTAAACTCTTCTCCTTCGTATATTCCCATTCCGTATCAAGTTTTGTGTGTGGTTTTGTCAAAAACTTATTCACGTCATTAATTTGACACTAAAAACCTGTTTACAGACGCAGGAAATTTTTCACGCAATGCCATACGTAACTTCCACAAGAATCATTTGTGGTGAGAGGAAAATCCAAATGCACTCGAAGAATCTCTCTTTTTTAAAGGAACAATTCTGCGTAAACGTCAAGGATGGAATCCTTGGGATTATTTGTTAGGTCCATTCTTCCTTCCTATAAGACTCAATGGGGAAAATTATCATTGGTTTCTAGAAGAAGATCTGCTCGCTTCACTTGAAGACATGCCCAATTACCTTAAAACGGCAATGTGGTTCTTACATAACGATAAACCAACATATTTTATCGTTCAAGCACGAGAATGCTTAAATCAAAATTTCAACAAACGATGGATCGCCTGGGGGGAACTCCAATTGTGGCCGTCTAAATCAACAGATCTTAACGGTTTGGATTTTTTCAGGGACCCATTTAAAGACTTTACTGTATCTTACCCATTTAAAATGAACAAGATCTTGCAAATAGGATAATAGAATTATGTCAAACGAATCGAAATACTACTGAAATTTTTCAGAGAATTCGCAATTCGACGAGAAAAAGATTAAACGCATCTATAGCGCAAGAAGGACATTTCTAGAATTTATTGTGATTTTTATTATTTCGTAATATTTTACAAAAAAAAAGAATGTTTATTGTTGTCATTGCAAAAATATTCACGCCATTTTGGCTGAAAACTAATAGTGTTTAATTTTTTGAAGTGTTATTTCCTTGTTTTGGGGATAAAAAGGACGATAGTAAGTTATTTTGATATTTTTTGATAATTATCACACATAGTCAGTCTTCGATGCGTTTTTCTCAAAAACCGGTGCTGTTAACGACGACAATAAGGTATATTTTGTCAAAATAAATAAGACCGAGAAAAGAATTTTTCCACCCCAAGCTGACATACATTGTGGCACAAAAGGAGTAACAGTTGTTTAAAATTTCCCTAGTTGTTGCTTGTAAAGCCTTCTAGAAGATACAATTAAATCGTCGATAAATTCGATTTTCTCATCCCAAAATCCCCCGTATACGGATTTTATCGATCCAAAGATATCACAAAATATGTGATTTATTTTGTCGACTTTGATATGCCGTATCTTGAAAACTAAATGAGCCAGGACACAGGTTTATAAGAACTTTTCATCTAAAAGCTACTTGAAAAATCACCTCGTGAAATATGGGACAGCTAGTCAATGACACGTTGTATAGTTGAAACCTTTAACACATTCACGAATGAACTGATGAGAGAACCGGTCGACGGGGAACGGTTGAAAAAGGCACATCCAGCATTGAGAAAAGACCTATTAGGGTTTCTAGTCGCTCCATATTTCCAAAAATAAAAAATACTAAAATTCTTGTTCTGTGTATGACCATAAATTCTCGACATAGCAACAAGCAATACCTAGAAAACGGCAAAAGCTGGCACCTCTCACCTTTCAACCCTCATAACTTGTAAAAAGGATCTTTTTCACTTAAATCTACTGATATATATCTTACATACGACGCTGAATAATATCCCAGTAAGAGGTCAAGAGTCCAGGATTATTATATATTTCGGACATTTGTACGTTCCGTGCATTTTGGAAGTACCGACCGCGAAATTTAATGAAATATGAATTCTTCGACGACAAATTGATTTAACACAATTGAAGCTTGTTAATATATGGCTATTGTAGATATCTCTCGTATGAAAAAAAAAATGTGGAGAATTTCATTATTTATCTGATACAAAAAGTTATACAAACGGGTCAGAAATACCTAGAATTTGTTTTTTGAAAATTTTATCCAATATTACCCCTACATAACAAATTCTGGATAATTTCATACCAATTCGTGAAATCTGGATATGAAAAATCTTTTTCATTCTACATTCAATTCATGTGTATTGCCCTATTTATCAATAATTTTCATTGCACTTGTTACGTGACCTACGAATATTTTTTTGTTTTATTTTTAATTTTAGCATCAGCCCCCTTTATTGCCAGTGCAGTTTTTGTTAGAGATAATCGACCTTTCACTAATTCAAATTATGGAAGCTCCGTTGCCATGGCGTCGGACGTGCTTATTGAAACGGTCAATTCTGTCTTTCGTTTACAAAATCTTGGAATATGCTCGTGAAAATCAATTCTCAGAGACCGAGGAGCTAGAAACAATTTCGCGATTCTTCATTAACCATGTCAACCAGGACGATCCACAGGGAAAGACCATTACATAAGATAATTAAGGGCAATTAATGGCCATATTAATTAATTTTATCTTTACTGCCTATTTTGTAGTAAAATAAATCAATAAGAGAAATTAATGCATGCAATATATTGCTGGTATGGTATGGGTACGGGCGTAACCTCGGAATACTTTGCACGCTTTCCCATTTTTTTCCTGATGAAGATAAGAGATGAAGGCACGCGAGCACGAATTTAAATTCATCGAGGAAGAATTACTGCAATTTGTATTGCTTACATGTGGTGAAGTCGGTTAATGGTAAACTAACCATTTTGGAAATATTTTTATTCGCAAGCGGTTCGTAATTTTGAACTGTCATTTGACCATTATTTGACCGAAATCTGATTAAGAATTAAAAGCGAATTTTCGCATTTCCGATACGCAAAATTGCCCTTAAATCAATATTAAAAAATATTACTAATTAATTTTAACATTGAGTAAAATTGAATAATCAACAGTAATAATATTAAAATTCATCAAGGTGGAATGCAAGACACATTAAAACGTTTATAAATAATGCGGTGCTATTGTTCCCTCCACGTTCTAACTGAAATGCAACGGTCGTTTCTCTAACTCTTTCAGGCCGGCGCCCTCATGGTTCTTTTGAGACCCTCCATATTTGCCGACGCAAAATCAAAGAGAGTTTTCGTGACTATGCAGTAAACCATATCTGTCTTGTGTTGGAAAACAAATTATATTAAAAATCCAGCTTCACAAGAGAACTTTTCAGAGGGGAATTTACTAATTTTATTGTCTGAACGTAGCTCTTAATTTACTGCAACGTCCAAATTAGCTACTCCCTGTCCGGAACACCTTTTAAGCAAAAAATTTAATTATGATTTCCCTGTTTCTCCCAAACAAAGGTAAATCATCTCCTGCGAGAAAAATTCGCTAGCAGAAAATGAACACGTCTTTCTTAAAAAGCGGAAACGCCACCCGCTATGAGTTTTCCATCTAACCGGAACGGCGCAAACTAAATAATGTCCTCGACGTCGAGATGAGTTAAAAGCCTTATTTCACTTTTTAGTTAATTACTATGTCAGAACGAAAGTGATAAGCTTTATAGGGTCCTTCCAATGGGCGAGCCCATTAGGAAAATATTATAAGGGACGTCTAAGAAGATTGATGCGTTCATGAGGGTTCTCCAGAAGAAAAAGTGGCAACAATCCTCATTCTTCTAATATTAGGTATATACTCCACTGAATTTCTCGTCTGGAGAAATTCCCCAAGAAATTATCTGAAATTGCACCTATGCATAATTCAGCAAATACCAAATCGTTCGTTTTAGCATCCTCTCAAACACCTACAGTTTCACCCACTTAACAACACAAGTTTGTTTTATTATAACTCGCATTTTCGCCCTTTCGTTCTTCGCTAAAATCGACGAGTGACAAGACGAGCGAAAGTTCGCATCGCGCAAATACAGGATGTCCCAAAAATGCATGTCACAAATGGTATCGCGAGATTATTTGGGTCGATGCATTAGCATTGTGTTCAAAAATCATTTGAAATAAGTGTCACGTTTACATGCCATTGACTGTCAAACTTGCTGAAGAACAGATCCAGCCAGATTATGCATTTATTCAAAAGTACAAGAATTTTTTTCATGTCTGTTCGCCATGTGCAAGTGGTCAGTTCTTGGCCACACTCGTGCAAAAATGACCGGAACTTTCGACAGGGTAGCTGCATCGTATTGGTTTTTTTTCTGGTGATAAATTAGCCCTTTCTCCTAGTTTCTATTTCTTGGACATTTCCCGTATGATAAACATCTCAAACCGAAAAAAATTATTTTTATTTCACCTGCAGAATACCAATTCGCCATCACTTCAACATTTTTGACACACTCATAATTTTAATTAAATATACTGGTCGTTCCTTCATTAGAGAATGCCGTTGTTGTTCTCACAAGAAGCGACTGGAAAGACACTTCAAGAAAATTTTGACACATTTTCATAGCATTTTTCACAAGTGGCATGAGCGTTCACATCGACAAGTACCGATAATTATCGAAGTGATGGCAAATTGGTCTTCTGTGTTAGAAAAGGAAATAGTTCTTTTCGGCAAGAAACGTTAACCGTATGAGAAACTTCCAGGAGATACGAAAGTTAGAACAAGGGTTAAAGTATCGTCAAGAAAAAAATCAATACAACGTAGCTAACCATGGAAAAGTTCCGGTTATTTTTGTACGAAAATGACCACCTACAGATTGTCAATAGACATGATTGTTACGTGAAAATAATCCCTGCCCTAATAAATAAATTGACAGTGGATTTCACTGAAACCCGTTGAAGCATTGTCCAGATATAGCAAAAAACATGTTTTTTTCCAAGACCCTCAATAGCGTCCAAACGAGATATTTTTCTCAACTGGTTCTTGCGCCGCATCCTGATGTACTGACTTAAACAGTCTCATGATACTATTTGTGACATACATTTTCGGGACACCCTGTATAGCATTCATCAGGAAACCTTTGGAACTTCAATGTTTCAACAAGGCGAATTCACTTAATATTGACATTCCAGGAAGGACAAACTTGTAACTTCGAAGATAGTCTGCCGGATTCCTTAATAGGTGTTCTATATTCCTTAGCCAAGGCTTGAACAGCCCTGGAGCAGTATCGATAAGCCGATGGTCATTAATTATCCGAATTGTAAATAGGCGACTTTGGTACGTCTAGATAGCTTGAGGCACATTATCATTCCTAATAGCACTGTTTGTTAATCTTCCTATCCACTTTAGCGGTAATAGACGAGGTTACTGGCTAATCAAATGGAAATCAGTGCTTGGCAATTAAGGACGCGTAAAGTTAACTTAACTTTATGGCAGGCGACAGGTGTGATTAAATGAAGATGCAAATATCTCTTGTCTTTGGTTTTACATACATGCATAAAATATCTTCCATGCATTAATTAAAGATTTTACTTTGTTTGGTAAGAATGCTACATCAAATTACCCGCTAATTACGTCAGAACGTTGAGGTTTCTTTGTGGCAGTCTTAACTATTCATATTCAATTAAACCTTTCCTAATTGTGAACTCCTTACGTCGTGGATATCTCATCATGTGATTGTAATTTCCTCAGCTCTTTACGACTTAATATTGTTCTAACGTTTAGTATCTCAGCTTTGTTTGAAATTCCGCAGCTGATCCCTATGATGTAGTTCATTAAGGGTGTGTAAAGAGAACTGCGACGTCTATGAAAAATTAAAAACGACGCTCTCAGTAAAAGTAGATTTACGAGGATTTGTAACTAAGACCTAATACCCCAATCTGCTCAGCTGTAGGTTTGTTTTTTTGGAAAACGTGCTCTCTCTCATCAGATATCGGTATTTATTCGGTGTTTCTCTGTTTAAGCAATAATTGTAAAGTTTGTTTCATACGCTTCTGAACTAAACGAGAAATTCGAGCCGGTCATGTTTTAATAGCAGGATGGATTGGGTGAAGATAATAATTGCCACTGTAACCCGAAATCTGTAGAGCGGAAATACCTCATTTCACACTAACCAAAGACCTGTGCCTGAGCGTTACAAAGGAATCCTGTAGCTTTCATCTTGCGTGATTCAGATAGGTATATGTAGATCCAGTTTTAGGCTCTCCTATCTGTTTTCGAAATAAAGTTTTTACAAGGTAAAGTTAAGCACGCAGCAGTGCTGTTTCTGTTTAGTTCGCGTTTTCTTCCAGCATGTGCCCGAGGCACTTTTGGCAGTCTACTACACGTGTTCCATTACGAGTATTCGATTTCGGCAAAAGACACATCGAACAATGCATGTGCAAAAATGAACATAAAAAATTAATACAGAAATTTTGTATATTTTTTTAGAAGTTTTTTTTTCCAAAAATTCGGTTAATTTGCCTAATCTAATTTGACGGCAGTCAAATTTAGCATGTAGCCATGCTAGCTGTCCATACAGTATTAGTTTCTAAACTGGGAGTTATCTCAAGTGTCTAGAAGGAACATTATCGCTATAAGTAAGCGATTCATTTTTCCGCGGTTTTTAATCAATTTTTAGTTTTACGTCTCCTGCAAGCGGTCTCCAGAGCACTTAGAAGATTACCCGGTCATGAATCACTTTCGGTGATGCTCTAGGTTGAAAGTTTATAAACGGATTAATACATAATTCCCTAACTCCATAAAATACAGCTCAACAAAGTAAACAACATTTTTCTTGTCTCCAGCACTCACAGTATTATTTTCCTGAAACATGCATCAGCTTGGGAATCTCAAAGCCTTAATCATGCAATTTCATGCTCTTATAATTTTACCCCTATACCATTCACATATTCACCAAGAATGAAGCTGAGAATACAAATAGGTACAATGTATATGAAACGAATGTTTGCAGAAAAGTCGTATCCGTTTAGATTCGCGGATTGAGGAGGTTTTCGAAAATTGCTGTTCGATATTTTTCGCTTATCCAACAACATAAATAAAGCGAGAAAAGTATATATGATAAATATTGTGATACAAAATTCCACGACTTAGTCAATATTTAATTTATTGATTCTTTCTCAGTACTTGGTAAAGTGCTGCAACTCTTGCCGTACCTAACTAATTTTGTATCTGCGGCTGTTTAAGAAGGAACAACGATACCCTATGGCAATCACATTGCTATATAAAGAGTAGCGAAGTCGTCTAAATTAGGTTAAAACGGAGTAATTGAAATACAATGTCATTTAAAAATTTCAAAAACTGCAATGAGTTTCGAAAATACATACACGAACATCGTTTATTACGATACGAGTTACGAGTTCCCCCTGTATTTTATTCGTGAACTATTCATGATCAAGCAATTGTGATATAAGTCTGATGGAAGAAGCGGATGTATTGGGTTGTTCGATAATTAATGTCGTTTTATTCTCATAGATGGCTTAATTTATACCTAGTGATCTCGTCGCTTATATTATTATACGTCATTTTAAAGGTTATGCTTTCGACATTTTTCGATCGAAAATTGAACGTGATTAGTAAACAAGAGCTTGCTTAAAATTTAAGTTAAAGATGGACAATCAAAGTGAGCATTATCGACACATTTTATTATTTCACTTTCGAAAGGGCAAAAATGCAGTACAAGCTTAGAAGAAATCGTGTGAAGTTTATGGTGAGAACCGCCTTACTGAACGCCAGCGCCAGCGTTGATTTCCTTGCTCTCGTTCCGTAAATTTTAATGTCCAAGATGCACCACACACTGGACGCCCAATCGCCATTGATAACGATAACATAAAGGCCTTAATCGAAGCTAATCGGCGTATGACAGCTCGAGAGATAGCAGAAAAGTTGAACGTGTCGAATTCAACCGTTTCTCTGCATTTAAAAAAGCTTGGGTACGTTAGCGAATTTGGGTTCCTCACGAATTGAAGGAAATTCACCTCACCCAACGCATTAACATATGCGATTCTTTGCTGAATCGTAACCAAAACGACCCACTTCTAAAAAGAGCCATAACGGGTGATGAAAAATGGATTGTCTGCGATAACGTAGTCCAAAAACGATTATGGACAAAACAAGATGAACCTGCGCCATCGACGTCCAAAGCCAATATTCATCAAAAGAAGATTTTGCTATCTGTGTGGTGGGACAACATGGGTATTCTGTATTTTGAACTGCTTCCGAGAAACCAAACTACTGATTCGAACGTTTACTGTCGTTAGCTATCGAAATTGAACGAAGAAATCAAAAGAGAACGCCCTGAACTCGCCAATCGCAAAGGGGTACTGTTCCATCATGATAACCCCATACGTCTTTAATAACGCGTCAAAAATTACTGGAACTAAATTGGGAGCTGATACCTCATCCACCATATAGCCCTGACTTGGCACCATCAGATTATTGTTTGTTTTGTTCTCTTCAAAATCATTTGAATGGTAAAAATTTCGATTCTGATCAAGCCGTTAAAAATGGGTTAAATCAATCTTTTACTTCTAAAATTCGAGGCTTTTGCGAATTTTCCAACTTGCCGAAAGATGGCGAAAGTCACCCACCAAGATGGCCACTACATCATTGATTAATATTTATTATTAATGTAGGCTTTTCTTTTCGTTGTCTAGGGTGTTTATTTACAATTCGGATAGGTAACAATTAAAGGCTTAAATGGTAACTTAATTAGATGAAAGAAAACACTCGCGTTACTTAGTTTACTGTTCACTCGGCACCGTTCCCGACCAGAGAGAGAGCCTCCTTGTCCCAATGTTAAGTGCCCCCCCTTGGGGGTAATGAAACAGTGTCGTACCCGAAGTAGAGGCTTGCGACCGTTACCACATCTGGCTGCTGCGAGCCAGCACCACGAACCATTCTTTGTTTGAGCCCTTATTCCTTGGTTCAAACAAAGAGATGTTCGCCTTTTGGGTTTTTTCCGTGACCCGAATTCTAGGATGTTGCTGGGAGAACCCAGCAACATGCGAGAATCACTCCGACCGCAGGTACGGTACGCATGGGCGTAACATCAGGGTGCGTCACCTTTTATTCCCCCCCGTTCTTCTTATTCTACTCTAACTAATACTATCTAATCTAATACACAAATTTTCCCTGCGTGCATCTCGACTACGATCAGACCGTATTGATTGTTCAGAAAATTAAGCGTTCTGACTAGCGGATCCTACATTAATATAAGTATATTCCTTTTGAAAAAAAAACATAAAAAATACGACATTAATTATCGAACGACCCAATAGGTCCGGATTCTTATGTCATTTTAAACTGTTGCTGCATCGTTGACCCAATTCTGCTTACCCACCAGAATGAAATAAACTGTTCTCAAATCGAGTCTCTGAGAAAGCATTGAGGACACCTCGCGTTGTCCATTCAGAAAGGTATGATCGCCATACTTGCTTCCGTCTGGAGTTTTTCCACTTCCGAATCTCGTATGTCGCTTGTCCGCAAATCATTTAGTTTAAATCTGTCGTTCGATTTGGATTTAGGAACCAGTTGGTCCGATTATTTTGCAGTTCTATGTCTATTGTGACATAATTTACACTAATTATCCAGCCGATACTTCGCCCTACATTAATAACAACACGAACAGCTCTGATGGGCATATTACAAATCCTCTTTTTGTGGTAACGACTGAAAGCGATCCAAATCCGGGCAAACGCAACAAAAACAAACAGCATTATTCAATACCCCATATTGTATGCAAATCGTTCATATCGCTTCTTTGTGTCAACTTAGTGGCTGAAATATGGCGTGCCGTATAATTTGCTTTGACAAAGCCCTTTTTGTCACTATTAAAAGCGGATCTGCTACGGACGGAAGATTAAAATGCGAATTTTAAATCATTTTTCTACTGAATCGCCATTTTTATCCGCTAAAAAGGCCTTTTCGGAGCGTTTTCTTCTAAGAGAGTAATTTGTTTTTCATTGAATATGACAGAAATTAAATATTTAATTCTGATTAAAAGCAATCGCTTCCGCGACCGTTAAAATACTCCTTACACAAGAGCCAAATCCACTTACACAAATGCATTCTTGCATTTCACTTAATAAATAATTCGTACATCTACTCCCATAAACAACATTATCGCGATTCCATCGATGCATAATTCACGTGACACCACTATTCCCCATCGTTCAAATGGAAATCCAGCAAAAACATGACGTACAAAATTTAATTAAGAAAATAAATAGTAGAGCATTTTACAGATTAATTTCCAATTGAATAAAAACTGTAATAATGCAATTAAGTTGAATTAATATTCCAAATTGCCCATTCCATTTAGCGATACAATTATATTTACAAATTACATCAGTTGTAAATATTAACAAAAACGTCCCTATTTCAAAGTTGCTGATACAGCCATTTCGTACAAATTATTATTATCGAGTATTTCCGGTCCTAAAATATTAAAAACAGGAATTGTTATGTTTTTAGCTTCCGCCGAAAATTTATAGTTAAAATACATATCTACGTTTATTAACGTGAGTTATTATAGGCACTCAGCTTTATACATACACTCCATTTGCTTAATAGTGTTACTCCATGTAAAATGGAGAGATTCATGAGTATTATTAAACGTAAAGTGGTTAGGCACCGGGAGGTATTAGTCTTTTCATTAGAGGTTTAATTTTAGAGCTGCATACTGCTGTTACGGAGTTTTGATTAAAGCATATATTGGTATAGTTAGCACGTTATGGAGCATTATCGTGAGGTGACATACTCAACACAATTTATGGAAATGCGCATTGATTCGATTAAAAAAGTCCCTCCACGTTGCATAAAACCAAGATGTAAATAGACGTGTATCAACGTGTACAGTACTCGCACAAATGATTGCAACACATTTATAGCTTTCGCTAATCCGATATTAAAAATAAATGCCTCAACACGTGCAATTGCATTCTTAAGAATGCGCCTAATGCATTATTTTCCATGGTCAGTTTTTTCACCCCTGTCCAGCTACCCCAACTAATTTTCCATGCTTTCAAATGGAACGGCGCCCAGCGCAGTATATCATGCGAACGGGACCTCAGTAAATGGCGGTGTGCTCGGATCTAAAATTAGACTTACAGTTTCCTTAAACAAAGGAATGAAGTCCATGTCTCAGAACGATTAAAGGTTTTATTAAGTAAAAAAATACAATAAGATGCAGAAATTCCGAATCGTCGTCAGTGTGAACAGTTTTTCAGTCACAAAATACTTCAGTTTCCATAAACTTCATTAGTCAGTCAACATTCGTTAGTAGTTCAATTCAGTAGTTAGAGATCTACTAAACATGGATCGTTTATCGCAGAAGCGAAAAATTGAAGTTTTAATCTTTTTGGCGCATGGAGATCGCACAAGGACTTAGGACGAAGTATATCTCGCATTTAATAGCAAATGCGTAGATCGACTTATTGGTAGAAGTGTAGTTTGCCGAATTGACAGCGAATTTCAGAGAGAGACAAAACAGTACACACAAACTACAGAACAGATCAAACTGGGACTAATCACCAAGATAAGACACCGCAAGAACCCCCTCCTCAATCCATCCAAGGCACTTTTATATGAACGGGCAGTAATGAGTAAGAAAAAGGTACTACAACTAGAATGCAAACGGAAAAACAACCACTACAATCGGACTACATTAAACTCCCTTCGCCTAACAAGACAAAGTAGGCAATCCCGCTTCTTCTTCCCTCCCACTGTAGTGCTGGAATGTTTCCGAGGGTTGTGATTTTATTCTTCTCCTTCCCTTTTCGGTGTGTATCTGATTGAATCGTGAAGAAGAAAGTCAAATTTCGTGTCATGGGCAGAAAGGCCACTGAGTCCGATAGCCCTTTCTTAAGTGACTAAAGATTTTCTATCACCACCACTACTAACAAATTCCAACAAATTGGAAGTGTGAATACTGCTTCAAAGTATGGAAAATCGCGAAAAGCAGCTGGTGGCGATAAAGCACTAGGCATTCTTTTATCTATCGATGAAAACCCCGTGCGATTCACCATCAAATTTGCCGATGAATTTGATGTATCTGCAAAATTAGTAAGCAATCTTTTAAAACGCGTAAAAATTTCATCCATACAAAATTTCCCTTACCCAAGGGTTGACGCCAAACGATTTTGATTGCAGGATGAAATTTTGTGAATTGATGCAAAAAACGCATTCAGGATAATAGGTTTTTTCCAGAATTTTATTTTCGGATGAAGGAACGTTTTGCTTAAATGGACCTATTCATCGACATAATTGTCGCTACTGGTATACAGACAACCCTCATTGAATATAAACACTGCTTACATAACATCCGTAAATACTCGATGTACGGATGGGTAAAATCGGCCACCAGTCCATTTTTCCCAGCATCGGTCCTTTTTTCATAGAGGGAAACTTAAACAACGCATCACACTTACCATACACTTATTCCAAAATGAAATAGTTCCGTCAATTGCCGCAATTTTTCCTGGAGAAAATGGGAAAGGAGCAGCCAATAATATTTGGTTCACACTACATCGTGCTGTGCCTGTGAAAATGCATCTTGTTGAGATTTTCTTTAAGAGACGGCAAGAGGCACAATACAGAATGGCCGCCACGATGTCCAGATCTTAGGCCCGTCGATTTTTTTGTGGGGTCACTTAAAGGTTCCGTGTAAGAAATAGACGTAGATGAGTCACGTCTTAGAATTCGAACAAAATTGGAATTAATATCGGAAGGAACACTGGATAATTGCATAAAAGTGTTCAAGAAATGACTGAGTCATTGCCATATTGTTACTGCCACTTTGAGTATTTATTGTGCGAGTTTCAATTTTGCGTGATGTAACAGTGAGTTACTTTATTTTATATTTAATAATTTTATTTTTTAACTGAGCTGTAGGTCCAATTTTAGTTCTGAGTATAACATGGTATCTCTTCTTGAATTACCTTTCACGTTATATAATAATACAATGGGTGTTTTTCAATTTTAAATAAAATTTTAGTACAAGCAGCGCAATAGGCATGAAAAATGTTAACATCGAAAATAATGCATTGAATGCCTTTTGAAAAGCGAAATAACAAGTTTTCTAGAATTAAAAAAATATATTTGGTTTATGAAGTTTATGAACGTTAGTGAGTTGCATGCACTGTATACTCTTAGTAGGTGTTATGCATTACAGAAAGGTGTATTTTCATAATAAATTGTCAAATTGACTCACAGCCACAATTACTATTTCACATTTGATTAATTATTGGTAATAATTTATTTATAAGTCTGAATGTGTTTTTGCATTTATTCTCATTTAACCCTTTCTATTTTTAGGGTGCATTACTGTTTTTGTATGAATGAACGTTTGAACTATTTACATGTATTGTAACACATACTTCCATGATAAATTAATATGGTTTTAGCCCCCAAAATTAAAGTGCAGGGTTGCTCGTTGTAAATAGCACAAACAGTGAATTAGCTTTATGCGATAATTTCTATTTTTGTTTCAGCTTATTTTTGGCATATAACGGATATTCACTACGATGGACATTACAATTCACATATGGATATACGCAAAGGTAAGGCAGCTGTCATTGTGAATACTATCATGTAGTCGTGTAGTACAATTTACGCGTCCATTGGGGACTAATTGATGACTGGATAAATCCGTAAAGTACGTGCAAGTTTTATGTAGCCAATTAAGAAGTGCATGGTTTTGTATGACGAATGATATGAATTCCAATTGTCCGAGTGCAACAACGATTTGCAACACGACATATTTCCTTTAATTTGCATTTCTTTTTACCATATCATTTACATTAAAAATGAATTTACATCATTTTACATTTCAATTACATAAAATTTGGTAATTTCTTACGGCGTCAATACCGAACGCTCCTATTTTGACATGTGAAATTGGACTCCAGAAGGAACGGACGCATAAGGAATTATCACTCACTGTACGATGTGCAAGTCGGATTCGTGAGAATTTGTATATCGATCTAGAACCAATTCCTGAAAGGCCATTCGAAGCGATCCATATGGGAATCACCTCAAAACTTAGCAACATTTTTACTGTTTAACCTTTGATCGTGTCAAGGTCTGTCATTGCTTTCACCGTTCACTGGCGCTTTCGATTTCATGAACGCTGGTGATCAGTTAAAGTTGAAGAACTGATGAGATGACAGTACTGTTTCTCTCAAATTCAGTCATCCCCCTTTTTCCATCTCCCACCTCAAGAATCGCTATACATATTCTAAACGAAAAATACATGTAAATGATTAGCATTAATCCATCGAAATCTGAATAAAATGACTCAAACCTGGCTATACTTCCATCACTTGTCAATCAAAACCAGGTTCACATTAATCCCGAAATCTAGTTTTAATTTCAATTAACACCGCGCTTTCCGCATCTGGCTCGTTTTGTAATCCAAATTTTACCGCACGTTCGAGTTGCCTTTCTACCTCACAGCGTGCACACAATATGAGGAAATGCATTGCAAATTTGTGGCTGATCAAATTACCATCACTAATTATAAATGTAATGCATTAGCATACGTGGCCAGTTTTGATGCCAAATTACTGATGGATATAAATCGGTTATTCGCCTTGCCTCTTTATGATCGATTAAATTTCGTTTACGGCTATCGATGAGGTAGAGGGAGAGGAAAATATTATATTTTAACCATTTTCAGGAAATAGATAATGATTATAAAGCGCAACTCTTACTTCAGGTTGTTGGAGACCAACCTACGACGGTAGTTCAAATGCCAGAGGTCAAAGGGGACCATTGAGCCAATACGGTGACTATAGCTGTGATTCCACCTGGGAGCTCATAGAATCGGCTTCTAAAATGATGATGACGAGGCAGAATGAGATTGTCGAATTCGTTTTATGGACTGGGTAAGTTCGCATCCGTTCTTGACTTTATTAACAAGCTATTTAACTCCTCCAAACTTCTCACCAACCAATTCCAATTCTCGCTAACAATAGTAATCCAACTTGGAATAGGTTAATTAGATGTACACCTCAAGATAAATGAAATAAATTAACCGTACATTAAAACCAGAACTATATTAATTGCACATATAACCACGACTGCATCCAGTTTTAGTTCTGCGAACTGGAAACTATGAGGCAGGTTTTGGGGATTGTTCAGATAGTCTTTGGGAACTTATTGTTCAACTTATACAGGAAGTTTGCAAGTTTTAAACACGACAAAGAGAGTTTAATCGGTCTAACAAGGGGTTGGCCAGAAATGTTTAGATTATGTGTAAGTGAAACGTTTAGTTGTGCTAGTTTTTAGTAAGGGAAAATACCTTTTGTGCACAAATACGAGACCTGTAATAGCTAAACATCAAACTAATGCCTTAAGTCTGGAAATAACGACATTATTTCTAAGAAGCTTTGTCCTTTGTCCATTTCTTAGTTCAAGATCGATACAGCCAGTATTCGGTTAAAACGTGTCCTCGTTGTGTAGCTGTCCAGTTCAATAAATTTATAAAGGACTTGGAGCAGGAAGATGAAATTCTACGTTGAATAATGTATAAAAGAGTTGTATTATTTGAAGTTAGCTGGTTATTGCGGACGCGATATATCTTTCTTGATATGATTTATCGCATCCTAAATAAAGTACCTTTTGGGTCGGTTTTTGGTTCGATGTGTCCAATTAACACCTGCGGTATTTTGAGGGCTTCAGACACCCTTATAAAACTATCGAAGTGTTGCTTCATCACAGAGACACATCTTTCAGCATTAAAAAAGCTACTGACCTCAAAAGACAATTTCCTCTGCCATCCTGTGGCATTTGGTGTGTGGACTTCACAGTTCTTTCCATTAACTTTTGGACAGCGGCATCAGTCACTTAAATTACTTTTAGATCATCAAATCCCTTGTTGAAGAATTTTTTGCTATTCCTTCCTCGTAGGATGCAGAGCTGGTGAGTAAATCATCGTTCACCTTATTCCAAGATAAAAATCTCATGTAAACGTAGCTCGATAACTTTGCGGTGGAAAAAACAGTCGTGATATCAAAAAAATATCACCCCGTAGATTCTCACAATCATTTGGTAAGACTTATATTGTTCGCACTGAAAAGTAATCGGTATTCCAAATTCCATCTAACCACATTACTTGACAAGAATATTTTTGAAAATTTAAAGCTTTACATCTTAGTAAACTTTTGCCTATTCATAACAACACATCCAGTCTCAAAAGAATTACAATTTTTTTTTACAAAAAGATGCGGTTTACCAAAATATGTCAAACAAAAAACCAAAAAAAAAATTAAAGAAATATTAGTTTTCAGTACTTACCTAAGTCAAATAGAGATAAAAAGGTCAAATTGGCCTCCTCGTAGCCCTGACCTAACCCAACTGAAGAGGTATGAGACCTGGTAAAAACACGAACTCACAACAAACAGCTGGAAACCATTGCACACCTTCGAGCAGCTCTTCTTGAAGAATGGAAAAATACTCCGCAATGATTAATTGCTAATGTGTCCTGTGCTGACCTCGCCGCATGGAAGCTGTCATTAGACCACGAGGGGAAAGTACACGCGATTAATGTTTATTTATCTTTAAGTTGGATATTAATTTATTTTCACCATTATTATTTATTTGTGTGACATGTTTTGATAATTTTTGCTAAATCGCATTTTGTTAAAAAAATAGTAATTTCTTTGAGAATGGGTGTATTGTTATAAACCAAAAGAAGGAATATTAAGGAAACATAAAGCTTTACAATTGCATAGAAAGGTATGTCAAAGTATTTTCAGATTCTTCCACAGAGCGTTCAAACATCTAGATCGAAAAGCACCCCTTGATTTCACCTTGTGAAAGGACAATCACAACTTTTGACAAAATTAATGTCCACTAATGATTCATATGGACGCAACTACAATTTGTCAAAAAAATGATCAAAATCGATATAAAACTAAAAAAGCTGTGTAAAATTTAAATTGAATAATATTAATGTTGCCCGGTTCGTTTTTGTTCATGAGCGTAGTTACACGGAAAACTGTAAAATTATTAACATACATTGTCACGCCTCTGAACCTGCTACAATAATAACAAATAACCAATTCAAAAAGATACGTTCATACCGTTATTTTTATTAATCCCGCCTACACTCTCATCAATTTTGAACCGTTAGTCTCATCTATAGAAGACTTTTATTTTATATTTCTGCCTTTGTTATTTGAATATTACGTTCGCCGCACACCCTAGATACCTATATGCCACCTAATTCGGTGCACAGGCAAAGATCCAAACTGTAAACTATATTGCATTCGCTCTGTATGCGTTTTTAGCTATTGATCAGAATTCTATAACTCCTGGCCCGCGTCAGTCTATATAATCGACCTATCATCCCATTGCTAAACACCAGTGTTCCCTTTTTTTAATTTAAAAGGCTTATTTTCCAGAAGCCAAAATTTCCTCACAAAATGCAGAAAACTCTCAGAGAAATAAGGAAAACTCCTGGATCCAATTCTCGACTTTTCCCAACCCCGACTTTCATTTGTCTAGAAGATATAGTCATTAAAACTCCAAAGTGTCTGCCTTTGATATTTCATGTCAGACGTAAAATTTTTACTACTTTAATAAAAGGAAATCTCGCCTTGTCTTTGCTCGCGATATTAACTGAGTGGGGGTGACTCCGATAACGCCGAACTTTGGCGAAAGAGGAAATTATGTTACATTACCGCAGGGTCTGAATGCATTTTCTTTGTGCCCGGAACTTTTGAATTTGGTTTTACTGCCTCCTTTATGCTCAGATAACAGCAAATAGTGGGAAAATTAGCGAGCAGGAATTGTAGTTACTTTGAAATTATGCACAGATGACAGGGAAAATCACACCTGCACACGTAATTGCCTCGTTTAATTAGTTCGAAACATTTAAATCGTTTTCTTATGTAACAATTATTATTTCCCTCAAATTCCAGCTGCATTATTTGCGCTAATTATTTCGAGCATCTCCGCAAATTCTTGAGCTTCCCCTCGCTGCAATAATTATTAATTTAGGTTATTTTGGGCTGTCGCAGTGTGAAAAAAGGGCGCGTAGCATTTCGAATTCAATTTTCATACAGTTTGAAGCACCGTATTGCGGCTCAGGTGAAATAAACAAAGAAAGCAAATGTTCGAAACCAAAACCGAAATGAAGGTCGCAGATGTCGATTCCAGAACGACTTAAGCTACGTGTAATAACCAACAAGCTCCATTTAGACTGGCAGACAATTAAAGTAGTTATTTCGAAACTTTGCTGTCGGTTAATAACAGTCTTGGTTGGTTTTATTTAACTAGTTGCTACTTTAACTTTACAAAGTTTAATATAACAAGTCTGGAAGTTAGAATGTGCGAAGAAAAGGGAATGCACCCCGAGACTGCTCGGCTCAACTTCAAGGTGCTTATTTGCCTCGGCGTTTGGTAAATATTTGCCTCGGAAAATTTAGGTGAGGGGGTTTGGTAAATAATTGGAAGGTAATGTTGCACAATGGGAGATATGCATGCTGCATGTCATTGCGTCATAACCACTCAAATTTTGCTTAATATAGCGTGTCCGACATCGTTGAGGAAAATTTCTAAGAGCACCCAATCGAACGCCCCAAAAGTAAACAGAGAGAAAAATGTTTTCCAATCAAGTCCTAATTCGAGTTTTAAACTTAGAACTAGCTTCAGCTGCAAAGAATAATGGACCAGAACGCGGACGTCCTTTAAGGTCTTGTTTTATTTTAAAATGTCCATGCAGCTAACAAATAAATACACAATGGAGTATACGCTAAATTGAAATATTAATTTTTATTTGGGGTTCGCCCTTACTTAAAAAGCAATTTAATGATATAATCTTGAAGTAGTAAATATTTCATAAAATATCATTATTCTTCATTTCAAAAGCGGCACAAAAGCAGAAACTTCACTGTTGACTTTATGGCACTCGTCAGTCTCCTGGATACGAAAAAGCAGTATTAGTTAATTCTAGTTTATTGTTGCTTTACGTAACTGTCTATTCAGGGTCTCAAATAAGTTACCAAATAAAGCAAGTTAAGGATTTCAAAGCGTCAAATTAGAAAAGATCCGCAATTTTGAGCCCTTTGATGAAGATGAATGGAGAAATTGAATTGAATGATAAATGTTGGGATAAAGTCTTCCCGTATCAAGGTTTGGATAATTTGATGTATTTTGTGGTTACTTACTATAGCACTGAAGTGTGTTTTGCGGAGGATGATTTGGCCAGTGCAGTGAGGATTATACCAGCTGGCATTAGCCTCATTTAGACAAAATTTTAAGATAATAGGATATGACCAGAGATTATTGTTGATATTGATGAATGATGATGATTCTCGATGATGATAATTGAACTGTTTGGCAATCGAAATTGGGGGCATGTAAAGGGATTTCGAAAACAGGAAAAGAAACTTATGTCTTTGAGTTGAATTCTCATAAATTAAAAATGAGCTACTGCACAATATTTGTCTAACTCTCGCTCAAATAGTTCTCTAAAAAGTTTCCAGGTTTTCTATATTTTTAACTATAATAGTCACCATCTCTTCTGTGAATCATATTGTTCTAGACACGTTGCGTGATCATTAAGAAAAAAAAACGTTCAGTAGTCACATTAGAATATAAGACAAAATTACCTCGAAAATCCTCAAATAATAGAAAACTAGAGCTCTAAATAATAAAATAATAATGTATCTGTAATGTATAGTAATTAGGTTATTACCGCATTTCAATGCATTTTAAAAACGTTTTCAATCGAGGATGGTAATAACTAACTAGCACACTCATTACATGCAATATCTATTATAATTTATCTACAATGCGACTGTATAATATAGAAAGCCCATTTAACATTCCCTCGGATTCCTATGAGCTTATTTGTAATTTCATAAAAAAACAATTGCGGCAGTGTATATGAGGCTAATGCAGACGAATTTTAAAATTAGGGACTACCCTACAGGGTGTCCAAAAAGCGGGGTATCATAATTTTTAATGGAGAGACTTGCTTTTTTCACTTAATCAAATCCCCTCTTGAGCCTGTGTTAGGTCCCATATTAGATACTCACTGCACTAGAATCAGTTTGATGAATGCACTATGGCAACCATAAGTAAAACCACAATGGAGGTGAATATGACATTGCAGGCGCCTTCTTCATTAGCGACATTATTAACCTTTTGAGAAAATAGGAATGCAAATTTATAATTATTTCCATTGTTTTGTCCATCCAGTTAGATCTTCCTAGCCGTAGGCAAACGTTTCGCAATAAAAAAATTGTCTTAAGAAATCTTTTCCAAAAAAGGACAATCCAACTGGATCATCATATTTCCAGGTCTGTAATGGCTGATATGAACCACTATACAAACTGTATGCTTTCTTAGGCTTCTCAATGCTCAAATAGAGAGTTACAATCTATAGTTACAGCTGGATGAAACTTCATGGACCACAAATTCTAAATTTCAACATTTCAAATAAAAACCGAACAGTTACGCCCGACAATTCCAGTAGACGTTGCAATTAGCTGCAACGTTATTAAAATGTCAAAAAGGACTAAAAGCTCTTGCTATTAATCATTTAATCTACCAACTAAATCGTGTCTATCAATAAAAAGTTCTATCTAGTCCTTCGTTGCAAGTTATAATTAGTTGGAACTTTCCAAATCTCCACGGGCGCTATGTTTTGAAATCGTTCGAGTTTAAATGGAAAAGTTTTTGTTGTTCAACCTTTTAATGATCATTAAAAATTTAGAAACGCTCGAGGATTGATTTTTAATGCACTTCGAGCCGGGTCATCAGATTAGAAGGTTCTGAGGCTTTTACAGATGCCACAGGAGAATGTTATGTTCATTAACAGTTATATATCGTCAAAAAGCCCAATATTCTGAAACAGACTCTCGTTTCGAACAAAATTATTGCAAAACTTGAAGTCTAATTCTGAGTAAAGATTTTTGATTAGGAACGCAATCCGAGTTTCACACCTAAGGGTATCATTCAAATGCAAAATACGAAATACATTAAAAGCTCACAGATCTCTCACAAATGGTTAAAATACTATATGCACGCTAAGATATACTGAATGATTCATTGGAAATGGGACATGGCAGAACCCGTGATAAGGGAAACCAAAATGTGATGAATGGGCCCTACATAGCTTATACCAATATTGCCTGTTTCAAAATTCCAGGGTGCGAAAGGTTGAAATTTTATTTTTAAATTCCTTATTAATTTTTTGTGTTTTCATAGCATCAACATCAAAACTGGTATATTTGGATTTTTTCAGGTGAGAGGTGAGAATGTTAATGTAATGTTTGCGTACCTCCTAGAGGGCGCCAGTTACTACCCATCGTTTTGGTATATCTAGTCATATTTTTGCATGAGTGCACCTAAGGTCAAACTCGACTCAATATGAGAAATAGCGTCTATTTTTACTCAAAAAACGATATTCTCGTTTAATTCTGATATATATCTCTTGGTTTACGAGATTTTCACTTATAAGGTAATTCGTGTCGTATCATTTCAAATTCTCAAAAACGATAGTGGCTACGGTTTACTCGCATGGCAACGCATTACTTAGCTATTTTTACTTTAGCGTGTCAAAGTAATTGGACTATTTCCTTGCCAGTGGCTCTTTTTACATAAAAAAATATAATTTACATGAAAAAATGCCAAAGCATATGGACTATTCCTTTAGTGAGAGAGCGATATGATTTTTAATTTTGCTTAAATGAATTTTATAATAAGACTTATTTTTTATTTGTCAATAGCTTTTCATTTTTTGAATTATAGAAAGTATAATTTTTTAATTAATTAAATTTGTTTAATTAATTAATTGTTTGAAATGGTACAACATGAATTAGCTGGTGGGTAAAAATTTACTAAGTATAAACGAAGAGAGACTACAGGATTAAACCAGAATGCCTTTTTTGAGTAAAAAAGAGATGCTCTGTTATCATACTGAATAGAATTTGACTTTAGATACACTCATAAAAAAATATGATCAATTATACCGAAGCGGTGGATGGTAACTGACGTCCTCTAGAAATTACGCAAAAATTAGATTATAATTCTTACTTAGTACCTTAGAAAATCTAAGTATACGAAATTTTATGTTGATCCTATAGAAACACAAAAATTTATTAATCAATTTAAAAATAAAATTCAACATTTAATACCTTGTAATTCTAAAATACACAACATTGGTAAAAGGTATATTTGGTCCCATTGTCATATTTTGGTGTCCCCTAACGTAGGTTTCTAGACGTCCCATTCCCAATAAATCACCCTGTATAGAAAAACTTCTGATTATCAGCAGGAAGATAAAACTGATAACTTAGTGGTAATTTTTGCCTCAATCAATCGCCCTATTGTCCTTCCGATTAAATATTTCGTTAACGCAAATTAGAACGAAATTATTGTTGGCCCTAATTAATTTCCAATTTCTCTAGAGATCCAAGCTCTTCCCTTTTCATACCCATGAACAACCTCCAACTTACCGCCATCTGGAAAGTCATGTTCAGTAGATAACGAATAATTAGCGAAGGCAAATTGAATCGCTTGTGTACCCAAACCCGAAGAACATTTAAATTGCTCTAAAATGTAAAGTGTTTGGACATGTAACAAACTAGGTCGACTTTTGGTAATAATTTACTTTCTCCCGGACAGGACTTCCCAGGTGGCAACAAGGTGGGGGTTACCCATAGCTTGTGAAGGGGAAAGGCTTTGTATCTTTTGGAGGAATTGTAAATTGATAAAACCCAAAAAGAATGGAAATAAATAATTGAATTGCAAGGAAAAAGAAGCGTAAACGTGACAAAACGATTCAGTGTGAATATACCGTACGACTCTAAATTGTCCCCTCCGCCCCTCTTCTCGTTCACAATTTTAACTAATTATTAATTTTTTTAAATTCAAAGGCAACATTAAATAGAGCGAAAATACTATCTTTAGAAGTTCTTTTATTTCTTTAGATGTTATTTACGTCACCGATAGCACAATTTTTTTCAAGCGATTTTTAAAAAACGAAAGATGGGTCAAGTGATATTTCAAATTAAGTCTTTAAAAACTACATTCAATGATGTATTGCGATCCAAAATCTATCTCTTAATTTTTGAGAAAAATGGGTATAAATTTGGCAAAAAATGCAGTACAAACTCAATTACATAGTAAGTAAACAATGAAAAAACTTGTTTGCTCATACGAAATTGATTTGTTATAGATTTTATACTGACAAACAGTTTTTTGTAAAAATAAGCAAAAAAAAGAAAAGATAACTAAAAATAATTTAGAGCCGTACGGTATACATAGCTTAATGACTGTGTGTCGTTTAATCATCTGTAAGTCAGCTTTTAACTCGTTTTGTGTTCGAATTTTTATGGTTTAATGTATTTTAGATTTGACGGCTGAAATCCCTTAGGGGCGGAACTCGGGTAACGCCCAATTAAAAACTTTTGCTTCAAACTTATATTTTGAGTTTTAACATCTTTTTGAATAAAAATGAAATAGTTGCAAAACGCGGTCCCTGGATATCATTCTTTCATACTTTACTGAAAAGATCTTGCCAGTGGTCTGAAAGTACTTCTAAAAATATAGAAAAACTACTTCTACATTCTTTTCTATAAGACATTTAACATAGCCAGTATACGGGGACAATAAACTCCAAAATTATACGAAATTATAGATTGTAAAACTTAAGTTATGGAATATTGTGAAGTCCTTACAGAAGCGTATAAAAGATATTTATATCTGCATAAATTTGTGTAAATAACTATAAATTCAAAATCGACCATTTACCTACGTAAATTTGTAAAGTTCGATATACGAGGTTCTGAAAAGGTGAAAAATTGAAGTGGAAAATAAATAATCGAAAGGAAAGGCTCATTTTTTTTAAGTTCATTAAAGAAGTCTCGATAGTTCTAACGCGTATACTCTATATACGTGTAACTCTAGAGTGGATGTTTCTGATATTCCACAGACTCTCAAATGATATGAAAACTAAACTTAAAATTTCCTCTTGTCACATTCAATCGTAGTCTTAACGCCTTTGATGTATCATTAACATTCAATTTTTTTTTTGCCTCTTCACCAGAAAAGACACTTTATTTTGAACATTTCGTAACAACGCAGCTTTCAGAAGTTAAGAGCAATTGACCCTGCCTAACTTTGAACAAACTCTTCAAATATCCTAAACTATGAAGGAATGGTCTGTCCAGTTGGTAATATGCAGGTTTCATTGACGCGTTCCTGTACGCTCCGCCATTGATCCGAACTATTTCGGACATTTCCGCTCTTAAACATTGAACCGGAGCGTGTAAACTCCGCCACTGTTTTAGTGAAAAAAGCGTATTTTGTAGTATATTGCGGATTTGGTATTTTCTAAAAGTAATTACACTGCGGTTACCGCAGAATTACTCATCTCGAGCATTTCCTGAGTACCTAGAAATCCATCTTCCCTGGAACAGATAACATTTCAACTTTGCCGGCACCATATCTCGTACTCAGAGACACATCCCGACCATTTTTCCCGTGGCATGAAAAATGAAATTCTATTTATGGCAGCAGAAAGTCATTTGTTTCAATCGAGTTCCATAAGCAACCCATATCCAGTGGAGCTCTGTCCTGGCTTAGACATTCTCGGCAAAACTGTGACTAATGTATTGTGGATGCATTCGTTGAAATATGGGAATAGCAAATAACATTTTTGCCAGCTATTCTGCAGGCGACATGCTTACACCTCGTTTGTTAGTGTCATCATTAGAAAGTTTTGGAGTTTTCCGGCGTTGTAGGGAAAAACCGCGGGGGTTAGAAAGTTCCCAACTTCGGAAAATTAAATTTAAATGAATTTTAGTATTTATGGAGCATTATATAACTGGAAGCAGATGTACGGGGGATTACTCGAAATCTAGATGAATGTACAGATGAGTTAATCAATTTCAGAAGTTCAGATAATTTAGTCAAACGCCGAACCACTTTTATTTTCGATTTTACATCGCCCCTTCTTTTCGTATAAAAAAGGAAATTAAGATAAACGAGAGACAGATCAGAAACAAAGTTGTTTCGAACGGGGAAACTTTCCGATCATTTCCCCATATTAACGCCGAATTACCATCATCACATTTCCTAGGTATTGGCCTGAAGTGTCGTGACGAGCAAAGATACAGCACGGTTCTCTCAATTAGTTTGTAATCTTACATTGATTGAATTAATTATTGTAATGCTCGCTTAATTCACGTCAACAAAGGGAGATGGAGCACACGGAGCGGTCGCTCTTGACCATCATTGGAAATTCATACGAAAAATCGCACTGTGATTAAAAATGTCACGTTAGAAGATTATTAAATTAAAGTATAAGATCGCATGTCGTAGATTCAGGTCATGTGTTGAATCGGAAGTGTAATTACTAAGGAAATAATCAGCGGCAAAACCCCTGGAATATGCTGGAAATTCGCGACATGACAATAATTTATAAGCGAAGTTTCGGTGGTCACCTGGGAAAATCCCTGGATCGAACCCTGTTAAGAGGGAATTGGAAATGTAATGGTGTTTAGGAACAATTTAAGGATGAATAAATTAGTTGACGTGGCAAACTTGGTTTGAGAAGATGATTAGTTTATGTGACCGTTTTCCTGTTGTATATCGTTATTTCGGATCCAAACCAGTAGTTTATGATTCTTTCTGAATTCTAGCGCAATCTGCAATTCTAGACAGCACTTGATCTGGAAAGCTATCCATTATTCAGGCTCACTGCTGGCTACGTCCAAATCCAAATGAAAAATATGATATTTTTAACTCATAATATATTCCACAGTTAACAAAACTTTTGTGAACAACATACCAAACCTGTCCAGCATGTTACTTTTTATACGCCTCAAATTTATCGAAATCTTTTGGAATGTTTAAGGTCTGAAACCAGGTATATAAATAGATCTAGATAACACCGGAATGTGATGGTTGAGGAGGGGGAGAGGTATATCGTAGTTTACAGCTTAAACCCTCTTACCTGAAATGCGAACTGACTGAATGGGGCTCGATGGTCTTAAAAGTGTATTTTCTAATTTTTAATAAATATTATTCTCAATTTTAAAGTAAATTCTGGTGCTCGGGATATGTGAACTACTATGGAGTAGCTTCACAATTTATAGGCTGGGCGTTGCTGGATAAGTTTCTGGACGGTACCACAAGGTTCGTACCATACCTGCCGCGTTGCTTTTTTTGTACAAAGATAAAACGAAAATTTGACTTTTGGGACCTGAATTTTAATCACCGAATTCAATTTACCACGAGGCATTTTGAAATGTTCAGTTTTTTGCACCATGAAGAGAAGATACGCATTTCGTAGCGTTGTGAGAATAATTATTCGTTACCATCGCTTTTTCTTGAAACACATTAATTTGGTCTCTACGCCTTTTGAATACGAGGAAAAGATTATAAAAAATGATATGTTGATCCATCGTTGATGATAGTGAAGTAAACTCGAACAAAAAAAATCTTCTCACGCCATATTATAGTTAAAGCAAAAAGTCATTAGTGAAGTGGCATTATATTTATATGGGGTGCCATTTATGTAACCAATTAGGGTAGGCTTAATTTTGAACAACGTGTGGGGTTTTGTGTAACGATCAAAACGACAACCTCCTACCCCTATATTAGGCGAGTTCTACAATATAAGGTTTCTAAATTGATTTCCTTCCGGATTTTTTACAATTTCACTATACGACGAAGAAATAACAGCAAAATTGAAAAATGGTATAAATTTTAACGTACGCGAGCTGTGCCCCGTATTTACAGCCGCGCAAAAACTATTGTCGTTAACGTCTGGGGTGGTACCAGTGGTATCTGCTTTTATTATGTAACTTGTTACGATATTAAACTCGTTTTTCGAAGCGATTGCAATTTTTTCTGCTTGATATTTCTAGAACTTCTGGGAATTTTTAACTCTCATTAACCGTCGCGCTGAAACGTTTCCCAAAAGCCGTATTAAGATTCAAATTTGGACACACTCTGTAGATCACCTAAAATTTCCCATGTTAATTAAAAATTCTCATTCCGATGGGCAACTGTGTAATCTATAAAAGCCTGAATTGTTCGATAAAATAATGGTAAGAATTCGAGTCCACGGTATGTGCCAAGACAAGCACTATATGGGGCAACTACCGGAATTGGTTTTATAAGAATCGGGTTAGGGTGATAACGCTCCGAAAATCCAACGTTACAAAGAAGAAATCTCGTAACGAGACAAATTGCTTCGTCTAGCAACAAAAATTGAATTTGGCCAACGTCTGAACAGCATCATTATTCAAAAAGTGTTCCACGTCACCTGGAGCATCACGGAACGTAATCAGATCAAACGTAGCCGACTTCGGGGCCGAGATGTTTCGCCCCCTCCGTCTCCCTCCCCCCCAAGGGGCGCGAAGCTGTGAGAAAAATGTTTCGAGATATGTTTTTCAAGACGTCTGCTGCTAACTTTCTTATAAGCGAAGCGGAAGTTCCACGTGGATTTTTTTTTTATATTATTCCCGGAACTTTTATTTAAAAAACTTTCCGCACACAATGTTTAATGTAATAATTGTGTCAACTTTGTATTTTTCAGGATATACTTGGAAACGAAGGCACATAAAATTTTTATGAATACCTACAGGGACAAGCACGAGAAGAACTTGGAGCCTGCTGACGTTACCTTGCTAAGATGCATTTACGTTTACATTTCTCGGCTTTTGCTTAATAAAAAAAATTAAAAAGTATGAATTCAGCTCCGACCAAACGAATTCATGCCGCTATCGACTTACTAATTCTCTACTGAAACGAAGTCACCACGGAAGAGAGAGCTACCTAAGCATTTATGTTGATAGAAAAATCGGCCTCATTGTCGCGCGTACCCGTCCCCAACTCCTCTATAGGAGTTCCCCATTAAATGAATTCTTCAATGCACGGCCAAATAGAAATGTTTGTTTGGGACTAAACTTTTTAATTCGGTTACGTCCAATGCTCCATTAATAAACTGTTCTCATAATTAAGGTTGGCCCAACAAAGCACGATTCGAGATTGTACAGAAAGTTGCAAATTTCGTTGCTCCAGAAACAGAGGTTCCAATAGTTTATTTAAGACGAAATTCTTGAAGTTTTACATCATGTTAACATATTTTCTTACGCTTTCAACATGAGTCTCGTTATGAGGCAAAAAGAATCATATTCTTATTAGGTAGAGCAAGGCCCTAATAACGTTCCCAACTACGTTGAAGTTGGGAAAAAATCCTAACGAGATAATATGACCGTCTATTCACTATAAAAATGAGCGCCCCTCGGCCATAAATAACAAAGCAGACTTAAAGAGGAAAATGTGACTTTATCAAGAGAGTGAGGAACGGCGTACCTGTTATTTATAGATCATTAATTTTCTTTTTATTATGTTAAAATGTATTTTTGCTTTATTGTGGTGCAAATTTTTGTTATTTATAACGAGTCCCTTTGTATTTTTAATTTAGACGTCGGCTCTAAATCATTCGATAACGAACTAAACAGGACGTGGTAAATATTCCGTTGAGGAGAGCGATAATCAACACTTCTTAAATCTGTTAAGCGTCGAGTTCACAATTATATTTCAAACTTTTGATAAATTAATTAAACTTAATTAAAAATTTATATTCGAAGTACGGCAAGTGGGCCGTAAATAATTCTCTTATTATCCATTTTTATCCAACTCGCGTGCCAGACACAATAAAGAAATGAAATCCAATCATATCATGCGAAGCTAAACGATATAATTTCGTAACAGGTGGTGTAGTTCCTATTGGATATTTCCCTAGTACCCCTAAAGGGAAAATTAGAATGTAGTAAATTAGAACGTAAAATAAAATGCCTAATTTGAGTTTCTACTTGTAGGTGAAGTTCAATTTTCTGCTCGTATAGTAGAACTTTAAGCGGGTGTTCAGACTCCAAACTTTAATATCGGCTCCAGACAACTTAGGTGCCGAAGTGTGGAATTGGAATTTAGCCAGTTGCATTTATGGGTGATTCATTTACCAGGATAATAAGAAACTTCCCGAAATATGAAAGTTGTAGGAAGAAGTTTGTATGATTCAAAGAGAATACTGTATCGAACGTTTGTCTACTAGTTTTAAAGTTGAACATGTCGGTGAATGGTTTCAATGAGTTACAATGCAGTCGTTCCTCGATATCTCGACTGAGTACTTTCCAGTTCGTTTTGTGAGTTCGCTCGATTCGAAACTATGTCAGCAAAATTTGTATTAAAAAGGCACAAAACGTCTCACTGAAAATTCGCTAAAACGCGGCTATTAAATTTCCACTTTTTTTTGGTTTTTCTCGGGGATGTCTGCAGTGAAAGTGTTTTAAAAAAAATTCATATAAACGTATGTTTTAACTTGCCCACTTTTCAACAGGTTGTCAATTTTATTTAAAAAAAAGACTTCACTTTGTTGATCAATCAAAAGCCCCATTGAATGTTTTACCGTGACGCAGGGCCTCTTTTCACGTACCTTGACTTCAAATAATAATTCCAATAGCGTCGCAAACCGCCGATGATGGAATTTATCGTAAAAATCACTGTACGCCACTGGTCTCTATGAGTTTGGCGCCTTAACGACGATTCGCATTGCCTGAGTCACGGTACAATACGCAAAAGGTACCTGAAAGCGTAATTTCATCCATTCTGTGCGCTTTCCAAATTTTTTCCAATAACCATAATGCTTTCATAAAATCCCGACACTAAAAGACTTTTAAAGTGTAAAAATGGATCAGCATTCCCATTATTCTAAGCACCTCTTGCAGTAAAAGTACATTTTATAAGAGCAATAAAAGCAAATTGATTCTGCCCTTCGGCTTGAAATGTATCGCGTATCTTATTTCACATGGAAATTGTACTCTTCGGGAATCACGTGCATCTCTAAATTTCACGACGCACGACCCCAGAAAATTTAAAATTTGCCTGAAGGATCGCAGAGCTATTTCACACGTAAATCGATCACACTTCTGTGGAACTTCTACGTCGTTCGTGTTTTATTGTCGAGATAAATTCGAGACGTAACTGAAAAGAACGCGGAAGAGTGGAGGTTTTAGAGGAAAAATGCTCCAAAATAAATACCAGAGACTAATAGCAGATTTGAATACAAATTGGTCGAAGCATTCTACATTCGTAGTTTTCCCGTATTGCACACCGTGTAATGACCGTTTTGGTGGCCAATTTTGCATTATCTAAACTCCCTTTTAAGGCGCGATGTAATGCGAACCAACTCCATTTGCAATCAAATTTGCATTGTTTTACATTTAGGTCTAGTTGTATGTAATTTAAGGTTGCTAATTTGAATGAGGTATACTTTACACGTTAATGGGAACATGATTCATTAGGAAAATAAGCTAAATGAATAACAAAAGAGGAGGAAAGCTTTTATGTCCTAATTATTATTAACGTACTTTCCAGGTTTTCTCAACCTATGAACACACCTTATGTACAAGAAGGCGCTCATTAAAAAAATCCTGGAAAAAAGCTTGATCGCCCTGTTGTAACAATAATTCAAAATATTTTATTCCAATAGTTCATACGGACATCATCCAGAAGTGTTCTGGTCAATTAATTATTCTGAAAGCCAGAAAGAAAAAATTATTTATTTCTAATGGAAAACGGAGTTGAGGAATACTTAAAATGTCCAATGGCGTTTGGTGACTAACCGCGATACTGTGTGAAGAGTGTGAATAACCCCAAAATTGCCAAACATTTTCTCATCCCAAAGTTGCTGTCCATGAAAGAAGGGCTGGATGGTCGTTCACAAGACGCCATTCGAAACGTAACTGGAACCTCCAATAGCACCTCACTCCGAGGACTTCCTGTTTTGGCAATTAGAGAACGACTCCAGAGAGAGGTCGGCCTTCACCAGCGAGTGCCTTGCCTATACTTACAACAAGACTGCACAGGCCGTATTTGATCAAAGAACCCCTCATCGAAATTAGGTCAATCGCTACTTGGGGAGAACTTCGATATTAGACAGTCGTGAGAAGTGGGCAGGAGGAAATCCTGACACCTTTCATCCGAGAACGGAAAAAATCAAGACCCACTGCTACTTTATACGTCATTGCAGCTCTACCTTTAATTAACTCAAACGCCCCAAAGACCGGTTTCGATCCCATTACATCTCATCATTCGGTTCATGTTGTCAATTAAAGGCAGGTACAAATCGGTAATATCAACGCCGAGTATGTTGGGGCTGCGGGATAATCTCGCACCAGCGCCATCTACGGTGTCCTTTTTACTGTACGTCAACGGCGCCTTCCGGTATGGGAACCAGGAGTTGTAAAAGCACCAGTCCGTCCTAAAAATCAAAATAACGAATAAGAACAGTCGCAGGAAAAATCTAAGAAGTTTCTCGCCTATTATAACTTCATGCGTGATTGCAGCTCTGCGTTTAATTAATTCGAGATGAACCGAACTGACGAGATCTAATAGGATCGAAATCGGGCTTTGGGATGCTTCAGTTAACTACACACAAAGCTGGAATGCTTTCTACAATTATTTGCATTAATCCTGCATTGTTGTTGCGTATAAGTTGGCCCCGTGCAATGAGACCTATTGTTTGCACATGAATTTTGGTTGAAAAATAACACAGTAGGTGGCGCTGGTAGAATATTTGCCTGTAGGTGTTAAACAAAAAGTTCCTAAATATCATGTACATATGGAAGAGGGTAATTCTTTAGCTAATTTCATGACTAGAAGTTCGTATAAACGTCAAGTCCGCAAACGCTTCGTAACGTATCTACGGGCTGTTTAACTTTAAAAATATATATATAAATGCTGTGGATGAGTTACGAAGGTTACGAATTAGAAATCGTAAGAAATACTCCGGGGGTATTGGAAAGAGTACGGGCATCAAGGAGAAGAAGAGCAAGAGCACGTGCGAGGATTGAAGATCACTTTCGACATTTGCTGAAACATAGTGTCCTCGTTAAGGTTCTTACTGTTTAGGTTATTATTGGGGGTCGCCCCGGCGATAATTTTTGACAGGTAGTTCTGAATAAGTAAAAAATAAAAAATAATAAAAAAATACCTATAATAAATAACTGCTTACCCATAATAAGTTGAAATTTCATATGGCGGATTACAGAAAATCTTTTTCTTCTCGACAAACGACGCAGATACGAAAAAACGAAAGCAAAAAACTAAAAAGTTTCGGAGCAAAATAAAAAAATTGTTTTGTATTTTAGAATATATCAACGGCGCACCGCAAAAAACCTCTTAAAAAAATATGACCCTGTATGGTATCGAAACCATCCGACACGCCTAATTATGCAAGTTTAGGGCATAAAGTCTTTTCCACTTTTTAGCTAAATATCTTAAAAACTGTTGAAGCTGTTAAGGGGCAAACATCAAAGATTCTGAAATTTGAACACCGCACGAACGAATACAGGTAACGGAGCGCTTGCGGATCACTTTTTATATGAATTTTTTGTCTTGAAATAGGCTAAGAACGGCCCCCTTCCGCCTCTGCATGATATTTAGGAACACCCTATGTATTACGAGTAGTAAACATTGTGTATAATAACATTTCAGATCGGTTTAGCCTAGCTGGGCAAGAAACCATCTCAAAAGGGTTCGTGAATCTTTTTACATCTTGCATTGCAAATTTAAGTCCTAAATCAGAAATGCGTTTGCTCGAAGTAGCAAAATATATCATCACAATCTGCACCATCTACTGACAAACAGCAAAGCAAAGTGCACCGTAATCTGGCCAGCAATGGCGTAATTTTTAATTAAGTTTTTACCATTTTCTTCTATTTCGACATTCTTTATTTTCTTCTCAAACCAGCTAAACTTGCTAAAATAACATAAATCAATGCTTATCGCCAACAACTTGTACATCTTAAAACGACTTCGATGGCAAAGTACATTTGCAAATACCCAAACATTGCAATCTAGAGAAAACGCGGCCATATTTTATCGACTTGAGCTTTTATTTCGTTTAGAACTGTGCAGGCAATTTTGAACATCGACACTAACACATTTTTTAAAATAATGGACGCCATTTCTCATGCTCTAAGCTCCGTTTTCCCTTGTTCTTTGTTTATGAATCACATAAAGTTTATTACGCATAATAGGATGTTTTATGTGTGTTTCCCCGTATGAATTCCTTCATTTTCGCTGTTTTATAGGAACTGTTTACGCTTTTGGTTTTATTGATATTGCTTACATTATGAAACTATTTCACTTTGGCGTGAACAAAGTTTCACTAGAAGTTTTAATTGCAGCGCCAGTTAAGCTCGATTTACTAATAACTGCAAGTAGTAATTTACCTGTAATTCTAGAGTGCATGTCCACAACTTGATTTGCACTTGAGATTAGTCTGTACCTGCGAAGTGACCTACTTAGGTCGTGAGGTCATAAACAATGTCTTTATTGGCGAACGCAGATTCGGACATTGCCCCAAACAAACGACAATATAATTACTTCCTAATGGAGTTGATTATCCTCACTGATCAAACACAATATGCACTTGCACATCTCTGTCCTGTGCGACACATCCAGCCTGATCAACACAACAAAGATATTCAGTTTCGCAGACCAATAATTAAAGCAAACAAGCGTTTCCGGTACAAATTTGCATTGTTTGCCGTTTAATTCCCATTGCGAATAATTTTACCTTAATTTCGGGTAAACGGGAACTCAAATCCGTCACTGAATTCAGGAAACTTTTACCGGATTACGTGAGAAGTGAGTAAAATTATAGCTTCTGCTTTGCCGAGGAAAAGTTCTTCGGCTTTGAGGCTAATAGCTCGTTTCTTAAGCTACCGGGATTCGATCAGCGGAATTACAGTATTTATTTGGAATAATGGGAAAGATTTAGGTAAATTATGTGACTTACTTTCGGGAAAGGTTATTGATTAGCAGCGAAGCGGCAATGGAGAAATAGTTCGGTTCGATTTTAAAAATTGCGAGTCCTCTACAATTAATTCATTCGACAATTAACCGAAACTTCACAATATACATCGGATCGCAGCTTAAATGACGCAGGCCGCATTGGAACAAACCGACTTGCCTGAATGGCATAATATTTATTTTACAAAAACAATATGCCGAAATTAAATTAATGCGATTGTTCCGAAAGCGTATAAGTTAATATTTTGCTCGGACATTCCGCCCTTAAATAACAATAAATATTTATTGAGTTTTACGTGCGGTTTAAATGTCACAGCTTAAATAATGCAGTCAAGAGGAAACGGCACAAATTGTGTCAGCTTAAATTCAGCCATTTCAAAGCAATATTTCAACGAGTTAAACGGAGCTATCTAAGAATGAGTCGTCAAACAATGCTCAGTGAAGGAAACTTAATTCTAATCCATTATAGAGGCGGATACAGTGGGGCGTACTCAAAACGCTGAATAGATGTCCATCAACTATTTAACACAAAATTGAGTGTTATCGCAAATAGAATCGCGAATACGTCCCAGGTGGGCTTAATAAAATATTTACGGATCGTGAAAAACGATGGATTGCACGTGAAATAACTAATAATCTCGAACAAAGTTGTGCAAAAACGTGTGTCGACATGAAAGGAAGTATCGGCAAAGATGTGACCCTAAGGCGGTTCAACTAATTTTGAGAAAAATTATGTACACGACCGAACTCCCAGAAACAACCTGTTTGTTAACCAAAGAAATGGGGGAGCATGTTTGGGGTTCGTCAAAGAGGATGTTGGTGAAGATTTAAATTCCCTTAATTCGGTGAAACACTCTGGAGCGCAAAATCACCTCACAATTTGAGTTTAATTTAATGGCTTCAAGTTCATTCAATTTTTTTCCAGTAGCTTAACGCACCGACCTTGTGTCGTGACTGCTCGAACGAAAACGAACGTTCGTTTTTGCTACGAAATGTATTAAAAATAACACGCATTTGTCCCGGACGTGAAAGTTTTTGCAGACTTCAGTACCGAATATTTCCTCCAGCGACGACATCACCTTGTAGAGGACGAGGCATGCTTCGAATCAGGTCTTGGACCACATTCTGCGGAAGATTGTCTCATTCTTGCTCTCGCGAAGCTCTCCGGAATTTCTACGAGCCGGCACATGTCTCCGCAAGCGTCTCTTCATCGCATCCCAAACGTGCTTTGTTGGTTATAAATCCGGACGTCGAACAGGCCCGACAAATCGAGTGATTCGGACCTCGTCCAGAAAAGCGATAACCGTGCGAGAGTTGTGGGACCGCGCATTGTCATGCATAAAGATTGCGCTCTCCGCAAGAATAACCATGAACATGGCATTTTAGAACTTCTGTCAGGGACACGTAAGCGTTCAGAGTCCCACTTTTCCATCGGGAAACAATACGCAACTTCAATCCTTTATTGTCCAAGTCGAGTATTCTCGGGCAAACTTTTGCCTCGCAATCCGGCATTCGGGAGAAAGCTGGAAGCTCTGCGGCTCTAATTCGCGAGGATAATCCCGCAGCATGGAGTCGCCTTCTAATAGTCCACTCGCTTACGTTTACATTTCTCGATTCTTGTAAATGAGTTTGAAAAAACCTGCCGCAGCGTTTCGGTCCCTCAAAATAATACAAAAGAGTCGGTCTATCTGCTGTACCTCTTCCTCGTCCTAATCCAGATCTTTGAATGGGCAGTCCAATCTCCTCACGCTGCTAAAACGCTCGTTACACACTACATAGACTTACTCCGCAGTTCTTACCTGTTTCGCACTGTCCGCGACCGTGTGCTATTATAGCTGCCACAATTCATGCCGTAATTCATGCCTCAATGGCAAGATTTGTGGGCATTTTAACGAAAGACAGGGGACGGGTGATAACGAAACCGGTCGTAGAATTTGCAATGTGCACATTAAGATAATGAAGATAAAGTGCCGATAACGCGTTTCGAGCATTTCCGTACGAAGCCATTTCTGTTGTCAAATGCTCATCGAAAGATTTGATTATACTTTCAAACCGTTTCAGATGTTGAAGAGAAGCCATGCTAAGCCGGAAAAGGGCCGCACTAAATTTGTTGGTACAAGCTTCGAGAAATTTTTCAAGTGACTTTAATTATATGGTCGTGGGGTGTATTTGCCGATGAAACCAGAGTCAACTTACTTGGGCCGAATGGAACAATATCAGTGTGGGGCCTAATGAAGAGCTGAACTTAAAAACCGTCTAAGCTGCAGCGAAGCACGGTGGAGGCGTGTGTCTTCCGCAGGAATAGATAACTTGCATTTTACCGAGAAATCTTCAAACCAACGCGTCTATTTGAATACACTAAGTCAAAGTCTCGTGGTGATTGGTCAAAAATGAGGACTTAACAATAATTATCGTTTTTGTCACGATTGCGACCCCAAGCATACGTCACGTCGGGCTCGCAGTTGATTGCTCAAAAACTACCCAAATGGCATTAAAACGCTACTCCCGTCGCCATATTCAAGTATAATTGAAAACTTATGGTTGGCATTATAAAGTAACGTGCACAATGACCCAATATCAACAAAAAAAAATAAAAATAAAAATAAAAATTAGCGAAGCTTACAGCACCATTAACCCCGGAGACGCAAGAAAGTTGGTGTAGAATCAATGCCGAGACGCCTACAGGGAGTCGTTGATAACAAAGAAAGACCGACTAGTTATAGCAGTGCCGCATTAATTGATAGAAGTTTGTTACCCTTATTAATTTTGTATTTTTTTATTTTAGATCATTTATGCGGTGACATTAAAATCGAGCGATAATTTAACAAAAAAATTCCATTTCTCGAACGTGTGACTTTTGGAAATGAATGTCCTGCCCCTGAGACGAGTTAGTTTTTCTCGATATCGACTGCATCGTTTTAGGCCGAGATTCGCTGTAGTAAATCGCAAATAAACCCTTAGGAATTGGTATAGTTTCATTATATTTTCCCATATTTCCCTTGTTGCTTTCCTAACGTAAAACTTCCAACACCCTAAGCCGATTAATTTGTCGCAATGAGAAAGTAAATATTTCGTCTGATGTAGTGTTGCATTATCTGTAGTCAGTAATTATCTACAGTACGGTGACGATGACGAGAATAGAACTACTGAATTTTCACCTAATAAAACTCTTCCTGTTGTTTTCGCTGTTAGCGCCCCAGAATTAGTATCCTCAAGAATTGTAACTAGAACAAAGCACCAATGATGATCGATAGAGGAAATAGCCCGAAGGTGTCCTCGATAGTGCCCCTGTAAATCCCAAGGGTGGCCACTAAATTTACAGAAACGCCACGATTTTCGAATTACAGTTTGTTTCAGACATCAATTCTAAATTTAATTTCTGAATTCCTGAATTCTAAAAGAGCACTGATAAATCTTCAGACGCAAACGTAATAAATTTCGTCACAAATTCAATTAAACGTCATTTCATGTTTCTGATATTTTGCCGGCTTAGTGTACCGGAAGGTAATATTTCCTTACTCTCCTGAAGGATGGCGAAAATACGAGCATATCGAATTTCCTTTGGATGCTGCAAAGAGATTTAACTCTTGACTCTAAATCTATCAACGATGCGCTCAGAAGGAAACTCACGAGTAGATTCACTTTTAAATAATGCTCACAGATAATTTATTGTATAAAGCGTCATGATAAGCTACATTTACATTATGCTTTCGAAATGCCTGCCAATCTGTTTTCTATTTTGTTACAGGGACGCACTATCACATCAAGCAGCTCACCACTTGGGAGAAGAACGAAAACTCGAACTGATTCAAAACGTTACGGACCTGCTAAGGAAAACTTTTTCATCTCAGTTTGTGTTTCCAGCTCTGGGGCATGATGATCCATCATCGAGGAAGGAATTGGGGAAAATGTGGAGTCAATGGTTGCCCACAGATGCAATGAGGACTTTTGAAACGGGTAAGTTAATTTTGCAGGCTGGAAATTTTTTAAATGCTTTTATGCTTATCCTCTTCAATACGTTTCTTGGTTTATGTGTGTTAGTTCAAGCTTTTTATGATTGGCCTCTTACTATGAGAAATCACTGGCGCTTTTTGGAATCGCTTCGGAAATCGCTTTTAAACCATACTTTTCTACCAATTCCATTGTATCAACTAAATCTTACTTTGATATTTGAATGGATATTTAACGCATATTTGTAAATTTCAAAAATATTACAAACACATGGAGTTTTTAAATGTTGTATAGAATCATGGTATATGGAGTATAGCGGTATACAGGGTTCTGCAACAGTGTGTTAGGCTTCCTTAACTTCTAAACCGATAAAGTTAACATTTTTTTATTGTGCAGTATTGCACAAAACATAAAAGCCTATTTCATAGAAACCATTTTCTCATGTACAGGATGGCCCCAAAAATTGTGACGATATACAGCTTCGTTATTTTAAATGAGACCAACCAATTTTTTTTTGTATTTTCGGATTTCTCATTAAATTTTAAAGTCAATTTATGTAAGGTGTCATCTTTTTAAAATTTACTCCAATTTTTCAAAATTTTCCGAATAACTCGAAAACGAACATTTTTTTTAATTGGAAATGTTACATAAACTGGCTTTAGAATTTAAAGAGAAATCCGAAAATAACAAGAAAACCTGGAGGTTCCATTTAAAATAACGAAGTTATATATCGTCAACCTTCTCGGGATCACCCTGTGCATTAGAAAATAATTTCTTTAAATATGCTCTTAAGTGCTGCATAATGTTTTGCAGAAGAAAAGCATTGTTAACTTTATTGGTGTAGAAGCTCGGAAAGTTTGATGCACTATTGCAGAACCCGGTATGTGTTATATTCAGGGTGTCTCAAAAACACGGGCCAACGTATAACTGAGATATTTATGAACGGATTTTGATAATTTAAATGAAATAATATTTTTCAGACTACTGACTAACGTCAAAGTTAATTTTTTTAAAACTCAACTGTTTCTGCTTCAGGTGCCAACTTGAAAATTTGAAACAGGACTGCATGTTTTTAACACTTTTTGATAAAAAAAATTCTTCAGAATTTAGTGATATATGGCAGGTTAATATTGAAACAATTATTTATTAAAAAAATGGAAAAATTTGAACAATATGAGTCATCTAGTGGCCTGTGTCCTAAATTTGGACATTAGAAGTTATAAAACCATCCTTATCGTCCTAGTATAAGTCTGCGCTATTCTGCGATAAACTACATTCCATCTCATCCTATTGTATCATCTTGTATAAAGACGCCAGGTGCTTTTGTACAAGACGCCTGTCGCCTGGACTACTGGCGCCCATACGACACTCAGTGAGAAGGGACAAGATAAAACCTCTCTTAACTGTAGCCACCACACCATTCTTCCTCATATATAATTTTATTCAATCAAATCAAATTAAATCAATATATAATTTTCTTCGAGTAATTATGCTCCTAGTGTGGTTATTGTAAATTAGTTCTTTAGTGCAATAAAAATTGTTACCAGCGTTATTATTGGCGACAATTATCAAGTACCAATGGAGACAAATGCGTTGTTAAATGCAGAAGAAAAATCCTGTTTGTAACATTCAAATCAATATACTAATGCTCAAAAAAAGAAATTTTTTCAGTTTACAATTATTTAAATTTAACATTAACTTATTAGACATTATTAAATTTAGGAAAAATATTTTCTATCAAAAAATGTGAAAAAAAATATGGAGTTCTGTTCGAAATTTTGGAGCGGACATCGAAAGCGAAAGAAGTTGAGTTGAAAAAATTAACTTTGACGTTACTTAGTAGTCTGAAACACATAACTTTATTCAACTTTTAGTTCGTCAAAATCCGTTCATAATTAACTGAGTTACGGCCTCACCTATATTTTTTACACGCTCTAGAGTTAGAGACGCTTCCAGTAGCTCTTTGCTAATTCGAACCTGGATCCGCTGCCCATCTGGACATTTGTTTCCAGGCTTTCCGAATTTCAAAAATTTGCAAAAGCTCTAGGCCCTCTCAAAATCTTATAGATGATATTAGTGGCGTGACAGTTTGTAGGGTCTAGTAACGATTTGATTTTTCAATTCAAAGTCAGACAAATATTGCGTGCCTTTTTGACTAAAATCTCAATTTCCGGAGTAACTTTACATTCCCTGCGGATTGTTCAGGTTAGTTGAAAATTCCATTCAAATGAAAAAGACGAAATCTCCAAATTTGATGTAAATAGATGTCGTAGCTTTTCACTCTGAAAGTAGTTTTGCTGTCTACACATATTTACCCTTCAAACACGTTCCTGTTTATCGTCAAATTAAACTGTACCAATGGCGGTGGGGAAGTTATTATCGATGCGGTAACTCGATTGAATTCAGTAATATGGAAAGCTCGAATGCTTCTTCTAAATCCATCATCCACGCCAAGACTGTAAATTCTCTCTTTCTTGTCTTTCTCGTTTGTTTAGCGGTCCCACTTTTTCGTCTTTGCAGTCTCTGTTTATCGTATATATCTTTCACCTCCAATCTGTCACAAAAATCGGCTCGTTAAATCATCTGTTTAAAGCCGACCCGGTATATTTTCTGACCGAAGGCGGGCCTTCAACAAATTCAATTTATTACCAGCTGCCGATGCTCCAACCAAAGTCATATTAATCATACATTCTGGTGATAAATTTTGTCGCTCTGGAAGATTCTAGCTCAGTGAGCATTTTCGAATTAAAAACCGGGATTTATGGTGGATGGTGGTTTGATTTTGCGGTGTGAATTACGTGTAAGCTGAAAAATAGAGGGGCATTTGTCCCGGGCTTTTGCAGGCTGCAAATTGCTAATTTTATTGTGAGCTGAGAGGAAAAGGGCAATAATTCATCGTATTGCGTTGATATGTCATAAGCCTGTTAATACACGCACTTTAATTATTGAATTTATTAAAACTGATCAGGTTATTTGTTTGAATCATCAGTTATTTAGAATATTGTGACGGTATAAACAGTAGTAATATCCGGCCCTCTGGGGAAATCACGTCTAACTTTTAGCAACCACGAAATATGACTCTTTTATGGAGAACCGATAGAATTTTGTGGAATGGATACTGCGGTGAACTTATCATATTATGTTATTTGCAGTGAAGCTCAAGAGAAATGCATGTATCTCGTCGCGTATGTCTTTCGAAATTTTCAGGACATATTTGAAGTCTTAAAGGATCGCGAAGTGAAAAAATAATTACCATTTTTATATACCAAGGTGGAAAAGTAATTGCTGGCATCTTTGGGCAGTCACGTAATTCCCACTAAGTCCTTAGGATTTCCAAAGGTCCCTAAATTTCAAGTTGAAAAGTACCCTATAACAAAGGGATTTTCTTTCTTCCTAGAGGAGTTAAAGCTATCAACCTTATGAGTTTCTAAAAGAACTGGCACTTTCACGCTTTTACACATTTTTTGTAATGTTCCGACAAGTTCTTCTTTTTGCCCCCTTTACATTTTCGCACTTTTGGTAGTTTTTAATGTCCTTGAAGTGATATTTTAAAAGCGACCTTTACCCACACCTGTTGACACCTTCGATTTTCCAAATACTTGGTAGCTTTTAAAGGCATTTTTCTATCGACCTTCAAATCTATAAGGGCGATTCTCATTATCAATAAAAAGTAACCGTTCTCTGTAAATACATGAACAGGAATGAACTCCTAATCGCATTGGAAACTGCTGGCAACGTTCATATTTTGGAACTCTGCGAAACTATTCTGAAGAAAAACAATTTCGATAAATAATAAGAATAAAAATCGAAGATTGCTTTGCTGTGACGTTATTGGGTATATTCACTGTTAATCACTTGTAAAGATGTAAAAAAGTTCACATCCCGAGATTCAAAATTGTATCGAAACCTTGCGGACTCCTGAATCATAATCCTGACAAGACTTCTTTCAAGGATTAGAATCCGAAGTTTGCACTTCCTACCGATGTTTTTCCGCCCCTTTTCCTGCGTCCTGCTCATGAAAGCGTTAAAGTTTAAGAACTGAGAATATTACACTCATCATCTCCATATAACATAACCCAAATTATGCTTTTCTGCATGCCTGAAAATTGACTCTCGGAAATAATTAGGTGCGAATAATTTAGAAACGACACCCCCGAGATCCATCAATACCACCCCATTCACATCTAAAAAGCAATTAAAAGATGCAGCAGGTAACGTGCGGAATTTATTTGCCAGCAAATGAATCTGAGAAAAATATGGATAACATGTTGGGAACCTCGTTATGAAATTAATTTTGCATATTAAACATGAAAAGAAAACCTAATCATACGAAAAACTATCTAATTAATTTTCCAACAAGTAAAGTAAAATTTCCTTCCTTAAAATAGAGAAAATCAGAGGCATCCACGCCGAAGGAAATATGCGAATAAAAGCCCGTAATTTCATTTTGTGGGAAGCAATTCTTCCAGACCATCCGCTAATGGATTGGATTGGCGAATAAACTACTTAACCCAGTTTCTACCTGGATTTCGCCCGTGTTTTCAACAATTTTCAAGAAAGTTTGCGCTAAATTGCTAATTTTAGATTCTGTTTAGAATCAAAAGAAATTCTCAAGTTTAGGTATGAGAGCTTTTAAACTTACTTCTGGAACTTCCAAGCAATGCTAAGTGAAGTGTTTTTTTTTTCTTCAAGGGGGGTACTATATCATCGAAAGAAAGACTTTAAAGCTGCAAATCGTAGTGCTCAATACGAATTGGATGAAGCGGCCGGACGAAAATGACGAGGACGCTCGAAGACAGTGGGAATGGCTGGACAAAGTACTGGAGAAGTTCAAGAAGAACGGCGAAATGGTAAGTGAACATTTCGGACACTCTATGGGAAGTCGGGAAATGACGGACGAGATTATCGGTCCAAATTATTACTAAAGTATTACGCATGTGGCGAAAATCTTGACATTGACCATGACAGCGATGGTTCTGATGATGATGGTCTTGATTCGGCTCGTTGAGCCTAAGAGCGATAAAGTGAAACGGCTGCAAATTATGTGCTGCCATTTTCCCTTGCTGAAACTCCTCTTTAAATCGCAATGTAGAGTTTCTTGTTCTGAAGGTTTTACAAAGCAACATGGCGCACTTCGAGTGTTGATTAGGCCGTTTCTTCATTTCAAATCCGATACAAACGTAATGAAATTTCACCACAAAATACAGGTAATACCTAATTTTTTCACATTTTTGTTCCTTTCCATGAGAATTCTCATAGACAAAATACGACATAATATCCGGGTAGCCCGGACCTGCAGCGGGCAATTCTCAAGACTAGAAATTTTATACATCTATAAATTTTTTTCACTTCTGGGCCGCCTTTTCGTTAAATGGCACGGCAAAATCAAGTACAGGCCTACGAAAATAATATCAAACTGATAACAGATAATTTATGAGAGCGAATTCACCCTGGTTTTCCGGGAAATTTCTTAAGCAACAGAAAATCTTCGACTTTTCTTCTTCGAATTGAATTTAAAGCAATTTAAAAAACTTTACAGACGTTAAAAAGTAAACGTATCAGACAAACAATCGTTGGAGAAAACTCATGATTATGCAGTTGGACGCATCACAACATCTGTAACAGGAGACTCACAATGCGGCCTCAAAATCAAATTTCCGAGATTTTGTCAACTTGCAGATTTTCATTTCTCACTAATTTGTGTCCCGACCTAGGTGATAGCTCCCAATGAATGGAGTTAGCCCAGAAAGTGCTTTTCCAGCGCTGCCACGCAAAAGTGCCGAAGCTTTTCAAATAAGGGATCTTATCTGTTCAAAAGCGAGCCGCATAAATGCAAAAATTTTACAAGTTTCAGGAGCTTCTAACAATTTTCGTTTTCAACCGATTTTAATATCCGACTGTTCTGTAAGCCTCCTCTCTTCATGTCCCGACTTTCGTCGCGATTAATGGACATTTGCAATATGTATCGTTTGAAATATTCCCCGCTCCAGCTTCCCTCATCGAATGAGTTTCCCATGAATATCACAATAAAGTCCGACCATTTCTCTTTCAAATGAGCCCCCGCGGGATTTGGAGGCCAACACAGAATGGAAATTATGGGTAGTGTGAACCGTATATAGAGACCAAAAAATTAACAACTACGGAATCAGCATTCGTTCGAAGGAATGTAGTAATAGCTATTGGTCGTTTTCTTTTGTTTAAAACGCGTTCCCATTGGTCAACTTCATTCGTCAATATCACGAATTTTTTCTATATGACTATACAAGCGCAATCCTGAGCTCGTTCAGGAATATTGAAAATTTCAGGCAAAAAAATTAATATAAAAAAAAATTTCAGTCATTTTTAAAAAACAGTTCGCAAGCAAAAAAATGAATTTATGAAATATTCAGTGCTTTTAATTCTATCCCGGAATGAATTTTTTCCGTAATCCTTTCCCGCATTGTTAAATTTTTCAGGAAACCAGAGCAAATTCTCATTCTTGTTATACTGGGTGTCAATTTGAAAACTTCCCGCCCGGATTATCTCTAAATAGGATAGTTTTTTTTTTAAATACCGAAACGCGTTGTCGAAAGAAAACAACTTTTATGTAAAACTCACTGCGCCTCTTTCAACCTTCTGCTCCTCAAATCTACCCTCTCAAATATCTTAAATGACAAAGAGAGTTAAGTGATACATAATTTTAAAGTGCTTAGATTCTCTTTGTGCAACAATCCATGTGTATCAGCGATTGTTTAATAATCTATCCCCTTTTGAGATAATTGGGGTGGGAAGTTTTCAAACTGATACCCTGCACACACGCTCCTCTCTATTCAATTTACTTCCAGAAGTTGTGGGATATGGTTATCTCTTTGTTTAAAATGAAATGTTTTCCACAATGTTTACCAATAATTTAATAAAATTTTTAAACCAACAAAATTGATTGTCAGAAATCACGAATCGAACCGACTGATCACCAACATTTTTACGTTCAGCCACCATTCCACATTTGACTGAGTTTCGTGGATCAACCGAAACTAGAAATAGTTTCCATTTTGATTGGAATTCAATATTATTGAGCAATACTGCGAATCAAACGTTTATGTTTATCCATTTCACGGCCAAGTGCGTAAATTCAAAGATATTATTAAGATGGTGGTAATAACCCGCCTTCACGCAATAATTCATAACGCAGGGCAGATTTGCGGAAGAGTTTGCAAAATTGCAAGAAAGCAGGTTTTTATAGGTTTTAATACTTCTAAATTATCTAAATGTTGAGACGAAGAAGTGGAGAGTATTATAAGATTCCATGCACTTTCCCGAAAACGGGTAATTCCAACTTCGATTCCCATTGATATTCTATTCGATTCTATTCAATTCACGGGTCATCTTCAAGAGTTACATTTCAAAATGAGAACCAAAGCCGCGTTCACCCTCGTAAACCCATTTTTGAATTATACCTTAGACCGATAAAATAAAAACCTACATGAATAACATGTAAATATAAATAAATCCTTCATAGCGATCGTTGGTCTCTATCGAGGAGCAAGTTTTGTTTAAGCTTGGTGTGAACCCTGAGCGCTTAGAACTGATCATGCCGTTCAGCTCAAAAAATCGCTCTGATAATGATCAATCTGATAACCAGTACTGCTTCCTGCGAAATTATTAATCTGTTTCCAGAAATTAAATTGCCCAAATTTACTGAAATTTATTACTCTCACTTCACCCATAGATGGGGTCGGTTCAGGTTAGTTCAGGTCAGCTACATTTAACAATGAATGACGCAGGAAAATTTAAAAAAATGTTATTTTACTATTACAAAAATAAGTGAAACGTGTAAGGTCAATAGGAATTCGAGTAAATTCGGGCACACCTCAAATTCCTAAAAGGCGAATGCGTGCAGAAGTGAACATCAGAAATGGGACTTCATACACTACAATATAATTGTTAATATTCGTTATATTTCACATTTTCGCTCGAACAACAATTAACAACTTAATTAATGCCTGTATTTTCAGACAGGTATTTTGCGAAATTTCTTATTAAGGGAAATTAGTGTAAAATTTGTTATAATTCAGTAAGCATGCAGCTAATTTAATTAACAGCCCATTTGTAATACAATTCCTACTATTAGTTCTGTGTTTTTAATCTGTCTACTTCATGCTAACAAAATGCATGGTTTATTCACGATGAGGAGTTGTTTTTAATTTTGAAATTTGCACTGAAATTTTAATCGAAAATTAGATATTCTTGGTTCATTTTAAATCTTTCAATCATAATTTACCAGGGTACCATGAGTGACGTAACCATGAAGAAAGTGGCATGTTTAGGCTTTACTCGTTCTAGCGGCCACAAGGATGATTTTTCTTTTGGCGTTGTGCTCCACTCTCTAGGTACACCAAGTGCTCTTATTTAATAAATAATTTTTTACCACAATAGCTACATTCTTGGTGAGTTAAGAAGATTAAATATAGTGTAAAAACTAAAACGGTATTAGCTAAAGTCACTAGTGATATTCATACATAAGCACATAACGTTTTGATATGTCCATTTTTGATGAGGAACCCGTACCCATGAAGGCGGCATTTTCATGGTTAATTTTCTGCTGGAACATTTATTTGCATAACGAGGAGAAAGATAGCTCTTACCGCACGAGCTGGGCAAGAGTGACAGGCGAGAGCCGCAATAACGCGATTGTGTCAACACCTCCGGATCTTTCTCGTAGGAGTAGCGAGACGAGTTGCGATCCTGCAGGATTGGAAAATGCTTGCCGAACGCGCATTTTCAGTCGCCTGAAAGCATTTTTTTCATCATCATATCTAGTTGATGTTTCATCCGTGTGTTGCGTTTTATCTTAGTTCATTGATTATTTTCAAAGTAAAAAAATCTGATGTGGGCATTTTTCAGTAACAGCGTCCAATTATAATATATAATTTTTTTAAAGCTTAATAACTCGAAAATGCAGCAAAATCAAATTCGACCTCCGGTCATATCACGGCAGAATATTTCATCACTAGGTTGGTCGTTCAGAATAACGCTCTGCGAATATTGACATAGAAAGATATTAAAATCAAATTTATATTATGATATTGAACCAAAATTGCTGGTAATCCAATAAAATGACCCAAACGAGTGCGTTTTAATTGAAGATTTACCAACAGTATTTAATAAACGTGTTGAAACTCGTGAACCGAATATTGACGAAAATATTCGAGGTTTCCGGATTTATTTAATTTCGTGGTAATTTGATTACTCCTGCGGCACAATTTTAAACAAAAATTTTATCAAATCCCGGATTTTCGGGCATGTAAATCAAGCTTAAGGATTTACGATTGAAGCTGAAATTATTATTTTGTTTGCACCCCAGAGGGAGGGTTAAACGAATATAAACATATAAAATAAGGGTTTCGGCCAACATGAAAGCTAGTCAATGTTTGGATTTTACAAGTTTCTACGAGATTATCAGAAGTTTTAAAGCCAAATTATCCAAAATCACTATTATTGCTAATAGAGGCAGGCTTTAAAACGTAAGCACTTAATCGCGTGCTGCGCGGCAATAAGATTCGAACGAATTTCATTATGTCATTGATAATAAAGAAATAAATAGCTGGAGAAATTTACAGAACCATTCGTGTTAATTTAGAATATACAACAAAGAGAAATGTTGACTCTCGCAAATGTTTATAGTTTACGTGTTTGATGGATGCGCCATCCAATTTATTCCATTCTTTTCACCAGTTTTCATCGTACAAATTTAACCTTAAACCTTTCCGTTACCGCTTTAATCCTTTTTAAGGAGAGTTTTTTCGATAAAAAAACAAAGTTTAATCCTGGCATCCGTTCGATCATATTTCGCCATATCATTCATTCTTAACTGGGCTTTCTTAGAAATTCCTTCATTTTCTCAATTTTGGGATTGATTATATCACAGAGTTAGCCGAATATTGAGAAAGTTCAGCGTTGCCCTCATACGAAAAACAATCTTCTATTGTGTCCTGTAATTTAAATGATTTTTAGACAGGGCGTTTTCTAGGTATCCTTAAATATTCTATGGGGCGATTGTCCAGCTCGAAACATGAAAAATATTCTTGCGATCGTGGGTCCGCAAATGCTTTGTCTCTAAGATACAGGGCGTTAAAAATTGATATTCATTCTCCATACTATATATCGGTTTGGGGAGAAAAAAAGAATTAATGATATTACTGCTTTAGTAAAAAAACGCAACGCTATGACAAGGAAAGATTATGATATAACAAAGTCATTGAATTATACAAAAGAAATTGCTGAAAATGACCTCCATCGGCCATTACACATGCTTCAGTTCGTCGCGTAAGAGATTCCTGCCCTCGTGCAAGGACGCCGGGGTTATCACGGATATTGTTGGAAGCTTATAATATCCGATTCTGCAGCTCGTTTTCGGGGGCAATTGGAGTAATGAACGCTAGCTGCTTCAGGTGCCCCCAAAAATAGAAATCCATAGGATTCAAGTCCGGTTATCGCGGTTGCCAGTGCTGAGAACCTCCGCGTCCAATCCAGCGATTTAGATATGTATTGTCCGGGTGATTTGAGGCAAAATGAGAAGGCGCTCCATCATGCATAAATCAGAAACCGGGCCTCGTTACCAATAACACATCCTCAAGAAGTTCTGGTAACATAGTTCTAAGAAATCTGTAATAGGAGTCACCATCCGGTCTACGTGGAAGAAAATATAGTCCAGTTAACTGCTCCTCAATGATTCCGGCCCGCACATTGACCGGAAATGTTAGCTGGTGTTGTGTTTCTGATATGACATAAGGATTTTCCTGTGCCCGGACATGACTGTTAAGAAAGATTGTAATACCACGTCGTGAAGAATTTGCTTCATCCGTAAACAAAATTTTAGTTGAAAAATTTGGAATGTTCACATTTCTCTCCAGAAGCCACTGACACCAATCCGTGCGAAAAGGGTAATCATGAGATAAAAGAGCCTGAACACATTGGACATGGATATAGCAGATTTTCTTTTAGGACACTGTTTTCGGACTAACATGAAAGTCGTTAGCAATTCTTCTAATACCAGTACTTGGTGCGTCTTCTGTAGCGTGACGAAGAGTCTCCTCCAATTCAGGAGTCGTAACTGAAAGTGGTCTACCAGCAATACAGTTACTCGCAAGCGAACCAGTCGCTTGAAAAACGGCGATGAAGTTGTGTGAAAGTATCTGAAAATGGAAAATGTTTTTCTGGGTATCGTTCAGCATACGAGTGCCGTGCGTTTAAAGAATTTCCATTTGCAAGTCCATAAGGAAAATGCATCTGGGTCATTTCTTCATTTCCAACGGTCGCCATAATTACAAATTGAACAAGAAATTATTCCATCAAGCAAAACACTTCAATTAAATTTCGAACAGGGATTAATATTTGATCCGCATTTACGGTAACTGGGAAAACCGAAATCACTTGTTTAGTGATGGTCAAACACGTTATTTATTGAAATATTTTATTTTTAGAAAAGTTAAAATATTAACGTGTTTGCAACTCGCAAAATTCAATAATATTGTGAATTCGTATTTTTCCAAACCGATACATAGTACGGAAAACAAATATTAATTTTTAACGCCCTGTACCTTGGAGGCGATACGTTTGCGGATCTATGATTATATGAATTTTTTGATTTTCACCTGGGCAACAACCTCGTGAAATATTTCAGCATACTCAGGAAACACTCTGTATTAATATATACAGGCCGATTAACTGGAAATGGGACGTGACAAAGCCCGCAGTAGAGGACAGCAAAATATGACGATTGGATGCAATATATTACCTTAAGTCATTGTTGCGTATTTGATAATTACAGGATTTTAAAGGTTGAAATTTAATTTTAAAATTCCTCAATGATTTTTCGTGTTTTTATGGCATCAACACCAAAAATGGTGTACTTGAGTTTTGTAAGATACGAAGTAAGAATTTTGATCAACTTATCACGTAGCTCCTAGAGGGCGCTAGCTATAACCCAACGCTTCGGTATAATTGATCATATTTTTTCATGAGTGCACCGAAGGTCAAATTTTATTCAATATTATGAAAAATCGTCTATTTTTTCACAAAAAAGGTATTCTTGTCTGATCCCCACATTTCTCTTCGTTTGCGAGATTTTCATCTATAAGTAAATAAAACATTTGTCAACTTGACTCTATTAATTTTCAAATAAATCTTTAGCCTCATTAAGCAAATGAAAAACCGTTAACAAAAGAAAAATAAGTTTTATTTAATCCACTGTTCGAAATGGCCACCTTCCACCTCAAAGCCCTTTACTATCCTCTTTTTTCAAAAAACTTTTTATTCTAAATTGAAGATCGGCGTTATTCCTAATTTCACCACCTGCTTGTTGAATTTTTGGCCACAATTCTTCACGGGTATTAATTGTCCCTTTGTATACAATTGCCATCACATTTGATCATATTGAAAAGTCCAATGGATTGAGGTATGAACTTCTCGCGGGCCATGGAAATTCACCTTCGCGACCGATCCATCCATTTGGAAAATTATTGTTCAAATGTTGGCACACTTGCAGAGAAAAATGTGGGGTCGCCCCGTCTTACATGAACCGCATATTTTGGCGTAAATGTAGTGGCACATCTTCGAGAAGTCCGTTAAGTTGTCCTTGCAAAAAGTTCAAATAGAGAAGGCCACTTAAACTGGCTGGCAGTTCGAAAGGACCAATGAAAAAGTCACCTATTACATCACACCTAATCTTAAATTCCTGTTGGAAATGTGTTTGTCGTACAGCATGTGGATTCTTAATATCCCATAAATGTCTATTTTTCCAGTTGAATATTCCATGGCGCATGAAAATTGCTTCAACAGTAAATAAAATTTTTCTGAAAAAATTTTGATCTTCGTTTTGTTTTTCCTGCATAAATCGAGAAAATCTTAAGCGAACGGGATGGTCTTGAGGGAGCAAGTTTTGCACCGGTGTGAACTGATACGGATGGAATGTTTCTTCATGTGAAATTCTCCAGACAGACAATTGACTGATTCTCATCGTTGCACATGCACTTAAGTCTTTATTTTCAGTAATTCGCACGAAAACTTCCTCTTCCTGTTCGACCGGAATAGTTCTTCGTGTATCATTGTTTTGGCTTTTAGGGCTAAAAGAGCTCGTTTCTCCCACATGAGTGTACAAGTTTCTGAATAGTTTGTGAGTGGGTTGTTGTCGGTTGGGGTATAATTGAAGATACTTCCGTGTTGCCACGCGACCGTTAAAATTCATTTGAGCAAAAGCGCAAATCACACCGCGCATATCACTAAAGAAAAAGTCATTACGCCTTGGCATTTTTACTTTTAAATTACAATTTTTTACTTAAGATGAGCATACGTTGACAAGCTAAAATAACGAAAGCTAAACACTGCGTTCCAATGCAAGTGAACCACTGCCACCATCGTTTTTGAAGATTTGAAGTAGACGACATGGATTAACTAATGGACAAAAATCTCGCAAACGAAGAGAAATATGGGAACTAAACAAGAATACCTTTTTTGAAAAAAAAAAATAGACGATCTTTCATCATATTGAATTAAATTTAACTTTAGGTGCACTCATAAAAAATATGATCAATTATACCGAAGCGTTGGGTTATAGCTAGCGCCCTCTAGGAGCTACGTGATAAGTTCATCAAAATTCTTACTTCGTATCTTACAAAACTCAAGTATACCGATTTTGGAGTTGATGCTATGAAAACGCTAAAAATTATTAAGAAATTTAAAAATAAAATTGTACTCTGTAAAATCGCCCTGTAATTCTGAAACACGCGGCATTGGTATAAGGTGTGTTGGGTCCAATCGTCATATTTTGGTGTCCTCTATCTGGGGTTTCGTCATATCCCACCCCTTATGAATCACCCTGTATGTATATATATATACAGTGTGACCCACTTAAGAGCGGGACACCCCTGTAAAATTTTTATTTGTGGTTCGATTTTGATCATTTTTTTATATGTTGTAGGGCATCAAAAACTCTATTTTGTGACAAGTTCTTGTTACGCTCGCTTAAAATCTAAGGTCTACTTTGCCCCTTTCTCATGACGAAATTTTAAGAAAAGACATTAGGGAATTTTTTATTTTAAATTTAGCTTCAGTAATAACTTTAGAATTATTCAAAATGGCTGTATTTCAAATTTCGTTAAAAAATGTTTATCCATAAAAAAGTTGTAGAGCAATCCAATTTTAAATTTATTGAACCATCTGGATGTAATAATTTTTGGTCAAGTTGGCTGAGTACGGATCCAATAAACATAGTTAAGTCACTTGTTTTATCCTTGTCATTAAATACAATGCAATTGTCTTTTTGTAAATAAATAAACCAGTTCTTGGTGGTTTAGAAGAAAATTTAACTGTTTTTGATTGAAGAAAAAGTTCAGATATGAATAATCAATTAACTTTAAGGGAAAAAATTGAAATAGTGCGTCTTTCTGGTGACAATGACAGAAGTGTAAGGGAAGTGACTAGAATATTTAACACAAGATATCCTAATCGACGTCCGATTACTAAAAGTACAGTGAATCGAATAAATCGTACATTTAATGAAACTGGAGCCGTTGATAGATATTTGTTAAAAAACAACCGTCCTGGAAATAGAAATGAAGGTGATACAGAAATCGCAATTTTAAATTATTTTACTAATAACCCACATGCTACATTAAGAATAGCAAGTTTAGATTTAAATGTACCGAGGGAAAACATTCGTCGATGCCTGAAAAAGAATAAAATTAAGCCATTTAAACCAAAATTTCTGCATACTTTGGAGGAAGGAGACAAGAACAGAAGATTGGAATTTTGTTTGTGGGTGCAAGGGGAGTATCAAGATAACAACAATTTTCTAAAATGTATTCTATTTAGTGACGAAGCTACATTTACTACTAACGGGATAGTTTCTTCACAGAATTGTAGATTTTGGTCTCATGAAAATCCACGCTGGATTATCAACTGCAAAAGTCAATATTCCCAAAAAGTAAATGTTTGGTGTGGAATAATCTATGACAAACTTATCGGTCCATTTTTTCTTGAGGGCAATATGAATTCTGCAAGTTTTTTAGAACTATTGAGAAATGAATTATCCAATGCGATTGACAATCTTCCACTATTATACACAAGTAACATGTACTTTCAACTTGATGGAAGTCCTATACATAACGCAAAAATTGTTCGGCAGTGGCTAAATACAAACTTTCCCAATCAATGGATCGGACGGAATAGTCCATTAATACAATGGCCACCCAGATCACCGGACCTGACCCCTTTAGATTTCTTTTTGTGGGGTACTCTTGGGCAAAAAGTATATAAAAACCGCCCCAGAAATAGAGAAGAACTATGCATAAGGTTGAGACGCGCCTGTGAAGAAATTACTCCCTTATCTCTCAGAAAAGTAATGAGTAATACTAGAAGAAGATACGAGAAATGTATCCAGTTGAACGGTAGCTTAATCGAAGCAAGTGTTTTTTAAAATGAATTAAATCTCTTTTCGTTACAATTTTTTTTTCACATTGAATCATTAATTAATTTAAATTAAATAAAATTTGATTGTTCTATAACTTTTTTATGGATAAACATTTTTTAACGAAATTTGAAATACAGCCATTTTGAATAATTCTAAAGTTATTACTGAAGCTAAATTTAAAATAAAAAATTCCCTAATGTCTTTTCTTAAAATTTCGTCATGAGAAAGGGGCAAAGTAGACCTTAGATTTTAAGCGAGCGTAACAAGAACTTGTCACAAAATAGAGTTTTTGATGCCCTACAACATATAAAAAAATGATCAAAATCGAACCACAAATAAAAATTTTACAGGGGTGTCCCGCTCTTAAGTGGGTCACACTGTATATATATATATATATATATATATATATACATCAATATTGAAGTAAATTGCATTATTCTTCCGCCGCTTGATCGCGATTTTTAAAAACATAATAATTTTAGATTTAACGAAAATTAAACAATAATATTAGTCCCTAAATATGGCAATTTAATCTACTTAAAGAAGGAACGTTCCACTTCGGAAATACCAAAAAAGCGTAAAGGATAAATAATTTAATGTCCAATTCGAATTCAGGGGATTAAGTGAAGACCTCGTAACTTAGTTACACTTAAAATTTGTATCTGCCATGAAGTGCCACAGCTGAATAATTCAAAATACTTACCATATTCAATAATGTTATATTTATTCAAGCATTCTGAGCACTTACAAACTCACCATCTTATCGCAAATTGCCATTATATGTTGGGCTAGAGTGCTTGGAAATGTATTTCCATTCGAGAATATGGTACTTTATTGTATTGATTTTCCAAATGATTATTTTAAGTATTAGAGTTTTATTTAAGTCTCCTAGAAAGTAGCAATCTAAGCGAGTATGATTTAGTAATGCGGAAGGATGTCCTCTGATAGCGAAAATACGTGTCAAACAAAAACAGCTTATCCTATTTTATTAATTGATGGTAATCCGTTTTAAATGGCTTAACTGAAGATTTTAAAATTAGGATGGCAATGGCTTAAGAGGGTACGAAGATCTTCCATTGGAGACATATTTCATAATTTATTGGACTGTAATTGGTTATATACATATATATATATATATATATGTTTAATTTAAGCAACTAAGGATTGAGGTCATGCATAAAGTAACCCAATAAATAATGGAATTTATTGAGGAATTTGGGTTATTGAGAAAACGACCGTAAAAATTATATACTAAATGTATAATAAATATAACGTAATATAATAAATGAAAAGACATTTAATATTTTGACAGGATAAGGGCTTTCGTCGCAAATTATTAATAAAGCTCGATCAAAAACTTTTCCTTGCGATTTGGAAATATAATTTCACATAATGCCAATTGTCACGTTCAAGCCCACACCACCACCCATCCCCTATCCATTAATACACTTTCAATCCCGCAAATGCCTTAATTTATGCAGGGTGATTGGCGGTCCCCGGAATACTCGGTATCTAAAAATAAAAGACGATTATAAAATATTTATTTAATACATGTGAATGCACATATCGCTAAAATACTAATTCCAACACTGCCATTACAGAATGCCGACCATTTACGGAGTTCCAGGATTAAAAAGCATCAATCCCGAATTCATAGTTAGATCATTGAGTGATTGAATTCGATTTCACCGTTCTCGAGATATATTTTAAAAACTGATTTCTTCGCAAACGAAATTCGAGATCACGTAAAAATTTTAATGTGATTTTATATGCGTGATTGAAATGATAAAAGTTATGGACAATATCACGAGATGGACAGGCCTGCGTGGTTCGATTACCGGAAGTCAGGTTGCAAAATTTGGTGCTTAAAAACGGATTTTACTTTAGAAACGCCCCGAACATCTTCATCATTTAAAGATCGTGTAATAACGAGTGAGACTGGCAAGAATACCGCGCATGTCCGCTTTTAAAAACCTTTCTCTTACATCCCTGATTTCCGGTATTTTTCACTTCATGGTTTAGAACTTCAATAATTAATTAGTAGTTCGGATGTCAATACTCGTACAATCTCTCTCAAACATCATTTAGTTGCCACGAAGCAGCTTATGCTTAATTAGGACTTTAAATTAAATTACACTTTTCTGTTTCCTTTAATTATTTATATTCTAATTTACCGTCTAATTTTAATTTTGTCCCAGCGGAAAAGGGGAGTTTTCGGCCAAGTATTTACCTAAATGGAGTTCGCATTCATTTCTATATGAATTTTGTGGAAAAACAATATTTCATTTTAATTATTCGGGAAACTCGTTCGGGAAGCTTTTACTTCAAAAGGACTAATGCTTAGCAGGAATGTGTAGTTGGCATACAATGTAAAATGCTAATCGAAAATAACGGACGATTAGTAAAACATGCTCTGCAGTAGGCTTAAGGCGGTGAGTAGGCCATTTTGCTATTTACCATCAAACGTCTAAGTAAGCTAATGGGAGATTGATTTATCCAAGACGCGTCTCTGATATATTGGAGTTTTTTCGTTGTGAACCTGTAAGACTCATTCAAGAATCATTTGTCAACCTTTCCAAGGCAATTGCCTTCTATAAAACCTTAAAGTACAATAGCTTTTAAACTACCTACAATTGTGGGAAAATGTTCCTCCTACGTTCGTAAAACCTCAATGAATAATTTGGACACGAGCGATGGACAGGAATAGCCACATTTTAAATGAGAATTCCATTCACGACCTGGTTTACGCTAAAAACAAGGTATTTTGTTAATAAGTAAACAATTGTAACCGTCATATCAGTTTTTGAAAGAAATTTTATCACGATAAAATTTCTATCAATGTTGACAAGCAAAAATGTCGCATTTTTTACTTGAAATTACCTCGTGCATCGAAAATTCTAGATAATTTTACGCCAACATGCATTCGCGAAATCTGGATCAGGTGAGGCACCCCTGGGCTACGCACGATATTGCTTTTTTCATCCCAAATTCCATTCTTATGCATTTCCATAAAATTAATCACCAATTTTGGGTGCCCTGATTACATTGCATCTGATAAGTAACTCTTTCTATTAACTGATAAATTCTGCACAATATTTTTTGTTCCAGGTGTACCTTGTTGGTCACATTCCTCCAGGATCGGACGAAAGGCAAAAAGCTACATCCACCCCTGTGCACGCAATGTACAGGGATCACCATAATAAACGATACTTAGCGATAGTGCGAAAATTCCATTCAATAATCGTCGGTCAGTTTTTCGGTCACCTTCACTCGGACACTTTTCGTGTGATGTATGCTGAAAACGGTAAGTACCTGCAGCGCGAAATATTTGATATTTAACGTTAAATGTATGTATCCTAGTGTAAATTACGGATTAGGCTCCTTAATTAAAGCCCTTCTCTACGAGTGGCTAATTTGCAAAATTTAAATTGCAATTATCTCAAAACCGAATACAAACAGAAACGCGGGACAACTCTTAAATTTTCCAGCGTTAAACGAATAGCAAACAGTCATAAAATAAAACTCGGTTTAATGTTCTATTCATAAATAAAACTCGTGTAGAAAGGGCGACAATTTTTCGTTACACCGGGCTGGGAAAACTAGCACCATCAAAAGGGAGTTTAAAGCCATCGCAGCAAGACAGAACCGGGTCAGGTTTAAACTTTTTCGCGGCACGGAGTCAGATAATTTAACCATTATGTATATGTAACTAAATGGATATGATCTTGTTGTGCCACTAATGTATTGTGAAGCATGTAATGCATAGAGCGATGAGAATATGAGGGGATTATATATAAAAATATAATTCGATTTTTCAAGCTCAAATACATACATAACTCTTTGAACTTCTACTGGATACAATATTACATATATACAAATTCGCATTGTCATTATATAATATGCAATAATTATTATATCATTTTGTTGGCTTAATCGCAATGAACTAGTTTCTCGCCCATTACAAGTAATTGCTTGTTAAGTTCGGTGGATGATCATTTCATGTTATCATGGCCGATATTTGCATCAACTGAATATCGTAACTCGAAATTAGTTTCACGGAATATAAGTTAGTTTGCTGTTTTCTGATAAAATCTACGTAATTATTCAAAAGTCCTCTTGGTAATAACCTAGAAAAGTGTCTGCTATAACCCTTTCTCTTCTCTTCCCATCTACCAAAAAGCATAATTAAGGCCGTAGTAAATATACTACCACTCCAATGTTAAAATCACATTCAGGTTTTCGTTCTATTTTATACTGTTGAGAATGGTTTTCCTTTTTAAGCCTATTTTGAGCCTTATCACTTCGATTTCTTTGGTTCGATAGATTTCTTTGAAGTTTGAGGATCTACTAATCTCATAGGATTTTTGAATTTCGTAGAAATCTATTTGGAACTCATCCTCTACGAGTTGAAAGGCAATTACAATTTGCAATAACAACTGCTCTTCTGAAAAACACTTTCTGTGTCTCAAAATTTCTACGTTTTTCCAAAGAATTTCGTGGAAAATCATGTCTACGAATTTCAAAGTGATGTGAGAAATTTTTTAAAGGAGTCTACGTGTTTTTTAAATTCTCTTCCAATTATCGTGACGGGTTTGAGGGGAGGATTGTTTTCGGAGAGTCTCTAAAGGACAAAAGCCTTTCCCTACGAGATCGTGAAAGATCCTCCTCAAATGGATTTTCCTACTGTTTTTTTTTGGTTTTCATGGGCTTAAAGAATAATAATATTAACTTATCCTTTTACATTTTATTATTATTTTTCCCAAGGGAATGAATCTTCTCAAGACAAAAACTACAGGTGTTTCCGATCACTGCCTTTCCTCGTTGTCTTCATTAATTAACATGATTTCCCTCAGGAATTCGGATTTACCATTATTATTTTAACGAACAAAGTACTGTTCATATCTTTTTCACTTATTAACTATTGCAAGTTAACTTTTATACATCAAAGGTCCAGTGAACAAAATGTGTTGTTTTTAATTAAATTATTCATCGAAATATTTCACATATTTAAATTATATTATTTGACAACTCCTATCCCTAATCACTCTGTGCCCTATTGAAACAAACTTCTCCGAAACTTGCTTAATTAAGGCCCAAATCATTAAAGTAAGGTGAAATGTTACTGCAAGAGAATTTCCATAGAATGTTTAACGAGAGCCTGGCTATTGAGCAGAATTTAATATTAATATTAAAATAATATTAACAGCTTGGTACTGAAGCATATTGAAAACGTATACTGACCTTAACAACTATTATATCAGGCTTTTTTATTCATTATTTAGGTTTATGTTTTGTCTTGCATGTCTGATTTAAAAACAGCGTCTTTTCAATATAATTCTAACCATTTGTCCTTTTCGACTTACATTACACAAATATACAGAATGCCTCTGAAAGATTGATGCAAAGCTCTAGCAGGTAGAGTACAGTTCAAAATAAGTCGATTTAACTAAGCTTGCCAAAGTCCAAAAATTGATAATAAGTCAGATATAGGGTTTCAAAAGTGAAAAAATAAATCACATTTCTTGTGATGGAAAATTTTAATTTATCCATGATCTCGGGGTACCTTCTAGAAGGCGCCACAAGTGGCTATTTCAATATATTTAAAGAAATCAAAGCACAAGAAGTGAGTATAAGTGACCTTTAAGACAGTTGTTATTTATGTGCATTGTTTTAATTTTCAAAAATTTCAAAACCTTTTTTTTTCTTTTTTTCGTATGTATAGTTGTGTAATATATAAGTAACAGTAGTAGTAGTGGTATTTTTTCATAAAATGGCGAATAAAAAAATATAGTAATGCCGAAATGACTGATATGCTGTTATGTGTGTTAGTGTATTAGTGTATGGATTTTGTCAAGGAAATGGTCGGAAATCTGTAAGGATATACCGCGATAGGTTTCCAAACAAACGCATTTTAAACCATAAAACCTTTGGAAGCATCGAAAGATGTCTACGTAAAACAGGTAGTTTTGCTTCTAATATGGTTAATTGTGAACATTCCTACCACTGTAGAAGAACCAATTTTAGAACGGATCAATGAAAAACCGACTATAAGCTCTAGGAGATTGGGCTCAAAACTAAACATATCTAAAATTGTAGTAAATCGTGTTATAAGGGAATACATAATAAATTTCTGCCATATGCAAAAAATTCAAGAACTTTTACCAGGAGATTTTCAATTGCGACTTGATTTTTATCCTTTCATAAATGACCAGAGATAGCAGGATATGTTTTTCCACAAAAAAATCCTGTTTACACATGAGGCGTGCTTTACTAGAACTGGAATATCAAATATTCATAATGAACACGTTTATGCGGAAGTAAATCCTCATGCAGCCAAAGTACGACACTACCAACAGGATTTTAGAATTATCGTTTAGGCTCGAATAGTTGATAATTTTATTGTTGATCCTGTTATTTAACCTGATCGGCTTAATGGGGAAAATTATTTAAACTTTCTGGGAAATACGGTGTCAAAATTGCTGGAGGAATTACCTTTAGCTCCGACTCAAAAATTATGGTTTATGCACGACGCAGCTCCCCCCATCACTCTGGTAACATTCAAACCTTTTTAAACCAGCACTATCTAAACAGATGGATTAGCAGAGGTAACAACGACCCAGTAAATTGATCACCGCGCTCTCCAGATGCGACAGCTATGAATTATTTCTTTTAAGGGATCTTAAAAAAAGAGTTTATTCAAAATCCAGAGCTGATCTGTGATAAAGAATTCAGCGTCGTACAAATTTAATCGGAAATGATGAGAAAATTTTGCAAAAATGACAATTTAATTTTTTGCAGAGAGTTAATCTATGAAGCTAGGTGGAAGCCATATTGAATGTGTTTTAAGGAATGTTAATATATAATTAATATATTAACATTAATTAGTTATTTATTCGATTATAATTGTATTGTAAACTGTTTTTTTTTAAGAATATTTTTCTAATAACCGATTGTTTCCACTGTTAAATGTTTCATTTATGTTTTGTGCATTTACAACTTTAATCGCCATTTTGTCGAGATCGGTTGGTCTTACAGACATTAGCATTTTTTAAGTAGAAAAGATGAGGAAACATCTTCTGAAACTCTAAGTAACATGCGCCATGGCAGTAAAAAGTTTTAGCAATTTAAATACATTGAAATAGCCACTTGTGACTCTTTCTAGAAGGTACCCCGAGATCGTGGATAAATTGAAATTATTCATCACAAGAAATTCCCGAATACAAAATTTCGTGAAATTAGTTCGAAGTAGTGGAGGCGTATTAAGAAAAATGTGATTTATTTTTTCACTTTTGACACCCTATATCTCGGTTATTATCAATTTTTGGACTTTGACAAGTTTAGTGAAATCGACTTATTTTAAACTGTACCTGATAGAACGTTGTAGAGATGTTTCAGGGACACTCTGCGTATTCATTCACTCTTTACAGTGAACAGAGTTGGGAGTTTTCAAATAATTTAAATATATTAACTGATATTTCAACATTTTACTTTGTTCCTGAATGAAGACAAATGGTAATCAAAGAACGGTAGCATAATTCTGAGTAAACATATTACGAAAGGATACCGTAAACGATGAACATAGGGTCTGACATTTTGAACGATTTTTGCCTCATACATTTTTATTCCCACTGCCTGAAGATAATGAAATAGGAAGCGAAATTAGGGATAAAGTTGTTTAACATATTTATTGGGAACGGAAATTGAGATTTCCTTCAGATTTGTACGGTCGATTGCTCCTTTTTCGACAACCGAAGTTACATTTCGAAGATTCGGTGTTTATCGAAGTATTTTCAAATTTGGCTCCTTTCTCTGATTGGTGGGCAATTGTAATTTGTTTATTGCTAACGCGAGGCTCCTTATTAAAATATAACAAAAGCCGTTTCATTTAAATTTATCGTTTACTACACGAGAGTGTTTTTGGATTCACTGCAGTAGCAGTAAACAGCTAAAATTTTCCGGATGTAATACCGATCGGTCCATATTTAGATAGAGTCGATATTTTTTTGCTATTTTTATGTTTATTTAGAGCCTCTCTACTTCAACCTTTTGACTTGATACACTTTGTAGGACTTTCTGTGGGAACCTTTAAAATGGCTGAAGATATTGCAGCTTGCATAAAGTTTTTAAGTTTTACTGAGAGCTTTTTAAGAAGTTCCCTCGAAGAAAAACATCCTCAAACAAACAATTCTCCCCGTTATCCAAAATTTTTTGGAATTCCTAAGTTTTCAATTTTGAAATACATTAGTTGAAGCTTCGGACTGAGGTAAACTTGGTTTTTAGCTTTGGTTTGCTCGTAACTTTTCAATCACTTTTCTGCTGTCCCCACTTATCGGAATTGTATTTGAACTGGACTTTATTTAACTCGTAACATCAGCTAAATTTCGACGCAACGGAAAAGCATTCTCTGTTCATATGAATCGATATGATCTTTGGAAATATGTGGCAAAGATATGGGCATAAATAGACGTGATAAAATTCCTACTATTGCTGGTTCTTTCAACAAAGTGTTAATCCTAACGGTACCATTTTAATCCAAGTGCGGACAGATCTAAACAGATCTACCAATATACTCAACGCATATGCAGATATTATCACAACAAGCCTGGTAATCGAATGTTAATTAAAATCAAACACCACATAGAGAGTCATCTAATTACCGAATGACCCATAACTAATTATTTGCATATTTGTTTGCCCACTCGACTGTCCGTATTCGGACATTAATTGTTATTTTGTAATGATAAGATTTATGCCGATACGTGGAATAATTGATTGTTTCATAAGGATTTGGGAACGAACTTTGGAAATTCATTAAACCCTTCAGAAATGAAATATAATCAGTTAATTTCTGACAAATGAGCTTTTTAATTGCCCACGTATATCACCAAATAAACTTGAAGGAGACTCTCGGAATCAGCATTCCTCTTGGTTAAACCAGACGATTACAGCATTACAAGTCCCTTTTCGTCCATTACTACAGACTCCCCTCTCAATTTCTCTCTTACTTATGACCTTAAACGATACAATATACCCTAACTAAATCCGGTAGCTTAACCAAGTTATACTGTTTAAATCTAGTCCGTTAGAGTCAATTTGATTAAAATGCTGCATACTTATTTTCACAATGAACGCAACTGATTACTAATTTATTTCAAAATTGTGCTTAGTTTGTCAAATGTACTGTGATTTATTGTGATAAGTTAATTTGACGTGTCTGAATGCTTAAGATGGATCGCGCTTTGTAAATCATTCAGCAGTGAAGTTTGGAAGTTATGAGGAGTGATTGTTAATAAGTATGGTGTATTTTCAAAATCGGGAGCAAGCTATTTAAGTACACCAAATTTTATTAAAATTACGTAATTTTTTTGCTGACCATTGGAGTTTCGAAAACTGTACGAGGTACGAAATCAGCTGAAATATTGGAGCACAGTTTTGTGGAAACATTTTTATGCTGAGCCAAACTACCATGAAATTCCAACTGACTTCGGAAGTATTCGACAAATCCCGACGAATTTCAAATATTATTATTTTATTATACTTAGTTCGTAGAAATTTAAGCCAATAGCGCAGGTTCCAGGGATGCACTATGAAAAATTAGAATGTTTTCATGAAATTATGAATTTTTTATATAGTGTTTTTGAAGAAATGTACTAGACCTGATTCTTTTCGCGAAAACTGCACTAAAACAAACTTAATCCAGGATCAACGACTAATAATAATAATAATAATAAAAAGCCCTAACTCAGACGCGGGACATATTTCGACCAAAGTTTATAGGAACACAAGGTGTGTGTTAAGTTCAAGAGTGGACCTCGGCCCTTTAAAGATGATTATGACTCTGTATATCTGAAACGAGTCACAAATTTGTAAATAATAAAAATTCTTTCGCTATAAGAACGTTCAAGATCCTCAATTTAACCGACTTCGCATCTCTTACGGTTTTCGAGATAATAGCGGTAAAACTCGAATCTGAATGTGTAACACGAATTTCAAACATGGTCAGAATTTTCCAGGGATTATAGACAATTATTATTCTCCCACAAAGAGATAACTCCGGAAATTTCATATTATGGATTACTTCGATTTAAGTTACGTTCGAAAACCTGGTACCTCATAAAATTCCCTTAAACATTAGATATTCAACGAAGGCATTTTGCAACCACTAAGGAAATGCGCAATCTTAATTCAATTTATTAGCGAAGGCGTAGGTCGGAATAGTGGTTTAACCAAGTTAAGTCGCCGGCTTTAGTTAAGTATGCATTAATACTGCCTAAAGCTGCAAGCGATACTCGTATTTTGGAAAGGAGGGTAAAATACGGGGGTGAAAAGACAGCTCACGATGCAGCAGTCATCTTGTATTGCCAGGCGGCGCCCTAGTTTCGGAAAAGGTTTCCAGGTTTGGAAATCGCGGCTGAACTTGCGAATTTACGAAGTTTTGACCCAGATTCCGAGACAAAAAATGAAAGATATTTAGAGTGTTTCTCATGAGTTCTATTTATGAATACTTGTGTAGTTCACAGTAAACAAATCAAGTGATTTCCGAGCATGTTCATGTGAAGTTTTCGTACATTTTGCTACATTCCCCTTTGGGGTTTACAAAAGAATTGCCTATATACATCAAAGGCCCCATGTATCTCAATCAAAACTTTAGACAAGGTACATATATCACGATTTCATCGATTATGGGTAATATGCACACGGCTTGTACCCTGCCTCTGCAGATTTGTAAACAAGACCTCTGGAATTAATGGCTTCTATATTGATTAATGGCATTCGAATTTCATTTTTGGAAGTCTGAAAGTTATTTCTGTAAAGAGCATAACACACGAAGAATTAATATTGAAAGATTGTATGACGTAACATTGCTATCACACTGTCACTATATGTGAACCTGACAATCCCTGCCCATTAACAAACTCGAAACAAATTATGACATAATGTAATGATAAATATCATTTTGTCAATAGTTGAATTAAGGTGAAACGGAACATTACACACAAAGATGGGGCTGATGCGTTTTCCGAAAAGATTCAGAGGACCTCTGGCACTTTGACTAACTCCAAATTTGATTAACGTAACTGGAATTTCATAAACGGTCAGCACGATAGGTACTTTAACCATCCATTAAACCACACATGCAAGCTACTTCTGAACATGCTACTCACACACACAATATGATGAAGCTGTAACTAATATCAAAAACGCAGCACCGTGAAAAGACAAAATAAAAAGCAAAATTGCGCAAAGTTTAACTCCCGAAGCTCCCGAGCACATATTAAACTTAAACTAATTCCGTCGTTTTCCTAATTTTTGTATTTCGACATATAAACTTCCATTTGAAAAAGCAGTTTAATCCAATTTAATTTTATTCGTGAATCGTTAGTCCTTTCTTAATTCGTTTTTCCCCTTGTTACAGGTAGACCAATTTCCTGGGCTATGTTGGCTCCGTCAGTTACCCCAAAGAGATCCCATGATGGACCTAATAATCCTGGATTAAGAATATATAAATTTGATAAGGATTCCGGACAAGTAAGTTTACTTCTGTTTGTTATTTGGAGAAATTTTACATTTATATATTGCCCTCGGGGATTACGTCAAAATTAAGAAAGTTGATAAGATAATCTCAAAGGACAGTCGTTTCCTACGGGGATTTAGTTGAAAGCTCGATTGGTATGATATTATATACACCAGTCTCCTTCGTAAGTGTCTAGAATCGCTTGATTTCATTAGGGCAGTTTCTTTAAAAAAATATTTATTATATTATTAACGTATATACAGGGACGGGCAAAACTTTCGATTTTTTTTTTATTTTAAGCCAGCTGAAATTAAAGACAACTTGTCCAGATACTGTCGCTATGCAATTGTAGTCTTTCATCAGATCGACTATTAAAACGGACGAATTAATATTGAAAATATATATATATATATATATATATATATATCAAAAAATATATTTTTGAGTCGAAAAAAAATTTAAAAACTTTTGCTGATAAAAGAATTAACACCACAAAGAATAAACAATTTAATATTTGCTACCATGTCCTTTCGAGTTAATCACTGCCCGACATCTTCTACGAATTGAATCAACAGGAATCACACACATTTCCTCGGGAGGTTTTTTCCTCTCGTCAAATATTATTTCTAAAAGTTCAGCCTTGTTACGAATGTTCCTCAAACGGATGCGACTATCTAGGATTTTTTACGACTGTTCAATTGGATTTAAATCGTGGAATTGCGACGGCCATTCAATTGCATCCACTCTGTTAGAAAAATATCATTTTTTTGTTAAAATGCCCTTGCACTTTTCAAACCTAGAAATAGGCTAGGTAAAGCAAACCCCCCGTCCCTAAACAATCCTCTAAACGAACATCTACATTTTAACATGCATATACCCCATGTCAAATATAGAATTAAATATTTTTACAAAGGCACGTTTGTATAAACATGCAATTATAATATGAGACTTTAATTTAAATAAACACACAAATAAACACTACATGACTTTTTAACAAGGTCTGACTTTGTGAGACGACTGACGCCACCAACATTCCTAATGCCGGAAAATGAGGATTCAACTCCAGACATATTCCTACACACACGTAATCTTACTAACAGCCTAAGCAACGTAGGCTTGACGAATGGATTACGCTCGGATCACCTGGCAATGGTGTTCAATATAGATTTGGTGTTGACACTGGATACATACACGGAACAGTCAAATAAGGCAAACATATACGTGAAAAAAACCGATATAATAATGGTCCAAGAATACATTGACAATTATATAATGAACGCAGAGCATACGAGTTCTATAAAGGAGCTACAGGGGGAAGCTACAAAAGCCGTAGAAACATATTAACCAAAATGTAAAAACAGATTTTATCGTTATTGAATACCAAACTACATCTTGAAACTAATCAAATATTAAAAGGAAATATATCGATTGTACAAACAAACACGTTAAAACCAAAAATGAACACCCTTAATAGAGATATTAAGAAGATGATATGACAAGACAAGAAGAGTAAATGGCCGGACGCCTGCCGGGAGGGGGAAACGGGATGCGGACGAACGTACTGGACTAAAGGAAAAAAAACAATAAAATTAGCCATGCGAATATAACTGTGAAGGACGAAAAAGAATTGAGTACAAACAAGGAGAAGACCGCTACATTTGCAGAATATTACCAAAAGGCCTTTACGATCTCACTAGATATTAAATATCACCAACAAAACTGGATATCGGTGCGTCAGTGATATTACAGTTACTTTGATGACATCACTAACAAGAACTGGAAATACGAAAAAGTTGGCACCTTGAAGTTGGACGAGGCACTAGCTAAACTTGAAAATACGATGCGGGAAAAAGATGAAATTAAGACGGAGGCCCTTAAAAATCTATCAGCAGGCACAGGGAAATTAATTTCAGATAAAATGAATGACTGCATTATGGAAAATTAAATTCCCCAGTCGTGGAAGACCAGTACAGTAATACCGATTCCAGAAAAATGGGACGGACAACACTGAAACGGGACACTACAGACCGATCACACTACAGTCAACTGTTAGTAAACTGTTCGAACAAATAATCAAAAACCAACAAAAAGGCAGATGCCAAGATACCAGTTTGGTTTTAAAGGGAAAACTCGACGACACACCCACTATACGCTCTGATTAACAACATGCAGACTACTCACTAACAAAACTGTCGATCATCCGTACCACTGTTGGACATCAACAAAGCCTACGATTCTGCGTGGCCTGCGGCACTACTATTTAAACTATATTGCACGGGTGTCACCAAATACTTGTTGTACATAGTAACAAACCTGCTGTGTGGTCCGAAACTAGAAATAAAAATCAACCAGACCTCTCTCTTCTCGTTCTCCCCACAACAGGGCTGACCGCAGGGCTCTCCGTTGTCTCCATTGCTTTCCAATATTCACTGCCGTGATATTAATAAGCACAACGTTCAACGGCCAGACTTCTTCGACGGAGCGGCGTATGCCGACGACACAGCACTCGTATTCCATGGTTAAAAATACACGGAGGGCAGCAGGGGGGCCAGAATCACTGGCAGACAATGACACGAATTAGTTATATAAATAGAGGCTCAAAGCAAACGAGAACAAAAGCATTTACTAGTACCCTATCACAGAATTAAACGTAACTCACCTTCTATTTTAACTGCCGGACAAATATGGAAACACAGTCGGAGCATAAAGCATTTCGGGGTGAATTTGGACAACAAATTAAAATTTAACAGGCAGGAACATATGTATATACAGATCCATTTGTAGAGTATGGCTGTACTTTCCTACCAAATGCCACAGATAAAACCACGAGATACACACAAACTACCGAATAAATTGTTTTGAGAACAATCACTAGAATTAGACACCCGAACAATCCACTATACAGGGTGTCCCAGATCAAAGTACAAATATTTTAACCGCGGTTTCTACTAATGAAATTGACAAACGCGTATTTTTTCCTTTTGCCCTAAAGTCGGCCGTTCAAGTTCTAGAGATATTTAAATATGGGGCCCCATTTGGATGAAATAATTTTTGTTGGAAGAGCCCTTCTACGAATAGTCGTGAAATTTGGTGTACAAACATTTTTCGAGCGCAGCAGTTTACAAATAAAAAAAATTAATATGCAGCTTTGCCATAACACAAATATAAGGGCCGGACCATGAATATAAGGGCCCGTATTTATTTAACCGTTAAATATTTCGATCAAGTGATTACACTACTTGATTATACCCTTCAGTTAGAAACTTTTTTGTCCCTTGGAGAGTTTTCGCAGAATGCGTCGTTTTCTCGTAGTAGCGATCCCAAAGTTGGCGCCCTTTTATTGCAGGAATTTGTTGATGTTAAGTGGACCATGGCTCGAATAGCCACGTCATTCTCCCTGTCAAAAAAATCATTGTGATTGTCATTTTCTGGCATGTCGTGGTCAACTAGCAGTAGGTATTACTCGTTAATGCTATTATTGCCATATTTAATTGTAAAATAACATAAAAATAATTTTTATTTGCTTTACAATGGCTCTTCCGTTTAGCGATCTCGAGTATGCTGATATTCACTTGATTTATGGTGAGTGCAGACAAAATGCTCATAGAGCTAGAGTCCTCTACCATCAGCGATTTCCTAATCGACGACTTCCAAATGCAAGAACGTTTACAAATGTTCATATGAGGTTGAGGGAATTTGGTAGTTTCCCTCCTCAGCTAGGAGAAAATTATGATATTAAGCATCATGGGGTAGATGATGAGCAAGAAATAATCAATTACTTTGAGGATAATAAAATTAGTAGTTTAAAAAATGCCGAGCATGACTTAATGATTCCAAAAAGTAGTATTCAAAGGGTGTTACGTCGAGAAAAGTATCACTCTTATCGTTTAAAGAAAATCCAGGAACTCGTGCTCACTTTGAACAATTTTTGTATTGTACAATTTCATTCTTCTTTATTACTTTGTTTCAAATAATTTAATAAATGACTTTAGGCAGACACGGTCTAATCCGAGGAAGATAAGAATTGCTTTAAGATAACTACTATGAGAAAACGACGCAATCTGCGAAAAATCTCCAAGAGATAAAAAAAAGTTTCTAAATGAAAGGTACAATCAAGTAGTGTAATCACTTAATCGAAATATTTAACGGTTAAATAAATGCGGGCCTCTATATCCTTAGTCCGGCCCTTATATGTATGTCATGGCAAGGCGGTATATTTCATTTTTTAATCTGTGAACTGCTACGATCGAAAAACATTTGTACACCAAATTTAACGAAAATCCTTTGAGGGGCGCTTCCAACACAAATTATTTTATCCAAATGGAATTCAAAGATCTCTAGAACTTGAACGACCGACTTTTGGACAAAAAGAAAAAATACGCGTTTGTTAATTTCATTAGTAGAAACCGCGGTTAAAATATTTGCACTTTGATCTGGGACACCCAGCATAACCCCCGTCCAAACCTACTGTACCAACTAACTGGCACGCCGAGAGTGACAGATAGACTTAAGTCAGTACGACAACGGTGGATGGACAATGAGGAAAGCTGGAAAATAATAAAGTCATTATGTTTGTCAAGACCGACGCAAGAACCACGTCACAAACATCCCGAACGTACTTCGCAAGAACTTTATGTTGGAAGGCGGAACAAAGTAGATTAAGTCAGTAGAAATGTAATCTGATTATACAACAGGTAGTGTTATTACAGCATTGGGCTGGAAGACCGTGTAGATCGATTGCCTGTTCTATTTTGCATTGTATTTTAAATACATGTACAATAATTTTTGTTTGTATATATATATATAATAATTTATTTCTGAAATTCATCTGAAAGGAAAAAATCAAATTGGAAATGGTGTCCACCCTACGTAGCGATCATCAAGCGCATATGAAGTGTCTTCTCCTCTGTTTAAACCCCAGCTTCTATGTATTTAAAGTACATTTACTATCTCACCTGGCCCATACACGCTATGACGCTCGATCCTTCTTGTCGTTACTTTGTTAAATTAATACGAAACTTAATAAATTATTGCAGTCCATTTTCCCAGCTCTTAATTACCGCTGCTCAGCTCATCCTTGACAGAATATCTGCGCCAGCGCTTCTCCTTTATCCGTTCCTTAGTTAAATATACACACAACTCTGGCAATACTGCAGCTCCTGCGAGAGGATATGAAAGTGCGGAAACGGAAATGAGACTTGTAGCTATCAGTTCCCGCTTGGATCACTGGCAAACACCTTTATATGCATGTATATAGGTTTGGAATATGCTTTTGGAATAGGTTTATATATAGGGAAATCCGCAGTAGGCATCCTCCTTGGGGGAGATAAACCAAAGATATGTTGCCTTGTATCTTGCGGAAATAATTCGCTCAAGCTAAAGTTGGAGTGGTGTATTGGATATCCCACATTGAAGGCCAATTCCGAATGATATCTAGCTTATCTGTGTCACCTATACGAGGTTTGAATAGTCAAATATTGATCCAAACCATTCCCTATTGGGCACATGTAGAAAAATAAGGAAACTTCGACATCTAAATAAATATTCTAAGCTACGTCTCTCTTGTGATCCAGACTCAGTTGTGTGCTGAGACTGTTTAAACACGAATATAGTGAGATAGGTCGAAGTTAAAGTCTGTTTGCGTCTGACAAACAGGGAAACAGAATAAGCAAATCCGCTACGTGTAAGTTTATTGACAGCTTGCGTCGACTTACATTACAATTCCGATGAAGTTTATGTTTTAGTTAGGATGGAAATTTGCATTATTATGTTTCATTTAGAACTAATGCATAATTTGTCTGTCTTTGAGGAAAACACGACATCAGAAATATGGTTATGCAAATGCCCCTCATTTCTTTAGCTTTCGTTCGATCCATCAATTTGTGCCTTTCTTTCCAAACAGCTAACTCACCTGCATCGAGAATTACCAACTAAAGCAATTATGCTTGTTGCAGGTTTTCGACTACACCCAGTATTATCTCGACTTGACGGCTGCTAATAGCAACGGGAAGGCAGATTGGATAGTGGAGTATAACTTTAGCACTTACTATGGAATTAACGACATAACTCCTGCAAATTTGCATACTCTGGCAGACAAGTTTACGCAAGAGACCTCAACTGACAACAGCGTTTTTAACAAGTGAGTACTCGCTTCCCGATATCTCCTTAATTAGTTTCTGATGTGATAGTTAATTATATTATGAACACAAAATTCTCAGGCTCATATATTTAAGTGGAAAGCGATTTTGGCATTGCGCACAATATGCACACAGTGATGTAAAAAGTGTTGCAACACGTTTATTACTTCCATGTACTTGATAGTTTTCAAAAATTTTAAACACGGCTTAAAGAGACGCTTCCCGCATTATCGTGGATGTTCAAATATTTCACCCCTATCCAGCTACCCCTGGTAAGTTTTTATTTTCAAATCGAAAGGTGCTCACTAGAGTATATCAAATGAAAAATAATTCAATAAAAGATACTATGATGTAGTCAGAATTAAAACTGGATCCACAGTTTCCTTAAAAATTAAAATTACTAGATACAAAATAAAGTAACTCACTGTTACATCAAACAAAATTGAAATTCCTACGATAAACGCTCAAACGGAGCTCCAATAACAATTTGGCAACGACTGAGTCGTTCTTCGAATTCTTTGATGCAATGATCCAATGTTGCTTCTGTTATTATTTTGAATTCTGAGACGTAACTCATCTACGTTTTGCGGTCTACTTTTTACACGGAACCTTTTAAGTGACCTCACAAAAAAATCGACGGGTCTAAGATCTGGACATCGTGGCGGCCATTCTGTATTGTGCCTCTTACCGTCTCCTAAAGGAAATCTCAACAAGATGCATTTTCACAGGCACAGCACGATGTAATGTGAACCAAATATTATTGGCTGCTCTTTTCCCATTTTCTCCAGGAAAAATTGCGGCAATTGACGGAACTATTTCAATTTGGAATAAGTGTAAGTATGGTGCGTTGTTTAAGTTTCCCTCTATGAAAAGTGGCCCGATTAGCTGGTGATCAATTGCGCCAGTCCATACACTGAGTTTTTGCGGATGTTGTGTGTGAAGAGTCTGCATCTTGTAAGGATTGTCTGTAGGGCATGAATAGATCCTTTTAAGCAAGACATTACTTCATCCGAAAATAAAACTTTCGAAAAGGACCTATTATCCTAAATACCTTTTTTGCGTTAATTCACAAAATTCCATCTTGCGATCAAAACCTTTAGGTGTCAACCCTGGAGAAAGGGAAGCTTTGTATGGATGAAATTTTTCTCATTTTACAAGATGACTTACTAATTTTGCAAATACATCAAATTCATCGTTATCAGTTGCTGTTCGACCACATTTAGGAACAGCATTCACACTTTCAGTTGGTTAAAATATTTTATTAATTCAACAAACTACAGTTTCATAAATAGATCGATCCTGATACATCTCACTAAATATGAAACAGACCTCTTCCTAAGTTCTTTTGCGCACACCAGGCGCCAAAAAGATTTTAAAATTTCAATATTCTGCTTCTCAGATGAACGATCCATTTGATCCATTGATCTAACTGAATTCAACTACTAATGATGAATTCCATGGAAATCACAATATTTTGTATCAAAAAAGTTGTTTACGTTGAAGACCATTGAGAAATTCTACGTCTTATTGTCATTTTTTAACTTTCCTTCAAAGTAAAATAAGAATAGATCTATATTTAGGATCTAGGATTTCTAGGAAGCTAAGATGAAAACTCTTAATTATTTTAAAATATAGAATTTATTCAATTTTTTTAAGGATACAGCAGATTCAGTTTTAGTTCTAACTATACCATGTTGAATTACCTTTCGGTTGACATGCTACAATGAATATCTTTCTATTTGAAAATAAAAGATTAATGGAGTTAACTGCATACAAGTGAACAATTCTTTATGCATCAAATACTTTTTACGAACATCTTTAGTCACTGGGCAATGCATATTGCATTTTAAGGGCTAAAGTCGATCGTCTATTATAAACTCGGCTTCATTTACAAGAGGACTAAACATGGTTTGAAACAATTTCTTATGCTAAGCAATCTTCCAAAATTGTTATGCATCCCAAGTTCCAAGATGAATTCAGAAATGCAATATTATACAGGCTATTCCATTTAAAATATGCAGGTCAACATCAACTTCCTGGATAACAGTAAGCGTAGCAGCAATGCGGAACTCGTCAGTTGATCCGGAATAATTTCGTACCCATGTGTACAAAATCTCATTAAATTCCTATAAGCGGCTAACGAAATATTCTGCGCGTCCCAAAATTTTGTTATACTCTGTATACATAGGCTTGGACTTAGCAAAGCTGCACCATCCTGTGATGTAACAAGAGTTGGATGTTATTTCTTCAAATCTAATACACAAAAAACACGATTGAAATCCATGGCAATAAAACTTTAACGAAACTGTTATCCGATAAAAGGTCTTTTCAACTCCTTACTAACCAGCGATTATTTCCTTACGACGAAGCATCAATGCTTTGCAAATAACTATCTAAATAAATGCTAATTCCTTCTCCAACTATAACGCCGACACGACATCTATTAAACATATCCCACTTCGGCAGTCATAGAATTTCATAGTCAGCTTTTCATCTTGTCATATGCACCTCAATTAGATGAGAATTAGTACATTTATTAACATTCGTGAGATAATAGTTATTACGCCGTTTTTGCGAGTCAGAAAATAGCAACAATTAGAAGTCGCGTTGTCATCCAAAAATGACAATTCGTTACTGGAACTGCTGTGCGCCCCAAAGACGAGCCAGGATCTAAATGCTTAGTCCCATGGAATCTCTCTAGTCTGAATTACCATGTATCCATTGCTTACCATTGTTCCAGGTATTACAAAGCAAACTCAGTTCGCATCCACAACCGACCACCCACCTCCTGCGATGACGTCTGCGTCCACACCCATTACTGCGCAATAACCCGAGTGGACTACACTGAGCATGCGGAATGCTTAAAAATCGATGCCAGTGCCCTTTCATCTTCATCTCCTCCGATCTCCTCCAGCGCAAGAAGTGACGTATTTTTCATGGTTATTTGTGTGTTGAACAATATAATCTTCATGCTTGGTGGACTTGCGATCATATGATGTGCTTCCGCAGGTCGAACGCTATAAATGTGGTGTGCTCAGTTTAAATCCGGTATGTGTAAATTATGTAAGTAAACGCGAAATTTGATGGTGGCTTAACTATCTGAATGTCGGCCTTTCAAGTCCAAATTGCAAAAGTTTCATTACTAAATTTAGTAATACATAAATTGTAAATTATTATAAAATGGCTGTGGTTTTTTACATGTACGTATTAAATACTGCAAACATGTTTATTGACATTACTACGTATTGTACTATAATAAATGTAGGCTTTTATTGTATTTGTAACAATAAATTAATTTCTAGATATAGGTACTCGTGAAGCTGTATAAAATTAATATAGATAGTTATATTGTTTACAAGCAAGGGAGATGTTCAATCTCTTTAGTTTAGGATCTACTACGACATATTCAAAATTTATCAAGGCTTTCATTTGTGGCCTTTTCCTGTTTTCGAGATACTCCTTGAGAAGGTTAATTTTAACAAACGAAATTGAAGAATTATTTTGTGTATAAAGGAAAACATTTCAAAACTGCACTTTGAATATACGCTTTCACTAGAAATCTGGTAGAGTAGCATTTAACAAATTTATCGTTCTGTATAAAAGAATTACTAATCTGTGATAATTTATTAATTGTAAAATGGTCCAACAATCCTAGGTTGACTTATCGAATATAATTTCACATGATTTTTAATAAATCATTGTTTTAATCATAGCGGCTTTCAAATATTTACCGTTCGTAACTAGAAATTGTCTGCTCCGTTCCATATTATTACGTGTATTTAGTTGTTGAACAGAATTCCTGCATTATAAATATAATATATATTAATTGTACATTTGTGTTTTATTTGTTAAAGATTAGAGAGTCCGAAAGAGAATTAATAGAGATTTAATTGGACTGTATTTATGCAATATCATAAAATGGCAAATAAATGGGGTCGTGTTGGTAAAATACTACCCCACGTAAATTCGCATTTCAGATCAGGCGTCGTTCTTCTATTATTCAGGATTTTCAGGCCCGCAGTTTGAGTCGAACTTTCTAATACTCATTTCTCAATAAAACACGCAACCGTTTTCTCTATAGGTTTCGTGGCATAGTTTGACTTCTCAAAATTGAGAATTTTAATATTCTAAAAAATGCAACAAGTAACAAAATAATTATAAAACGGTGCTCGTTCGGGTATTTTTAATCTATAAAATAAGATTCTTCAGGAAAAGCTGTTCAGGGAACAAGTTTTCAACTTAACTTCCCTCGCCCTAAAAATTTATCTGGACTTCCACGAAAACTCGAGTTTTCCAATAATGGTTGAAATGTTAAAAGTAGAAGAAGTTGACGAATGTGCTTTCTATTTATAGACTGAAAAGATGCGACTTCACATAATATATTCTATACACATTTCAAGTAAGTATACGGGGTGTTCCTAAAATGACCGTACAACGCTCGACCGAAAATTTCTTAAACGAAAGTAAGGCGTTCTAGGCAAACTTACCTATATCCAATGTTGCCTCGTTGCGCCACTATAGGGTGGCGAAGTTTCGAATTAATGTCGTTTTTTCGAAATACATTATTGCCAAACCCGTTTACCCATTTTCACTAATTTTGAAACTAAAGGTTACTACAAAAATTGGCGTGTTTTGACAAGCTTTTTTAATGGGGAGAAATGTTAAAATTCGCGCATAAACTGTATGTCTGGCGAAAATTTTATGAGAGGAAAAAATTTGAAAATAAGCCAGCTGGCCAATAATATCCACCAGTGGCAGGGGAAAATTTAAAGTCCTTCATTTAGGGGGTAACAAAGTTTCATTTGCAAACCACACGCCATTTATAACATTTTCACGCTTTGAAAAAATATCCTACTGACGTCAAAACACGTCAATTTATTTACTAATTTTTAGTTCGAAAATTTGTGAAAATCTATGGAAGCATTTAGTAATTATCAAAAAAAAAACGACATTGATTTGAGAACTTTAACGCCCTGCAACAGCAAAACGAAGCAATATTGCATGCATAGCCAAGATGCCTAAGGCACCTTATTTTCGATTAACGAATTTTTAAGAACACCTCAATTCTTAAATTTCACCAAAAACTTTTGCTTCACGGAACTGCAACACTAAACGAATTTTCACCTTCAGATTTTTACTGCGACCTTTCCACCGCTCTCAGAGAGGGCCTAGGAAGGCCTAAGAAGGTCGAAAGATGAATAGTGTAAGAAAGGACACTTTTGGTTACATAGATCTCGTTAATTCGGTTCGAAGCAGTTTTTTATATATTTAAATACGACTTGTATGACTAATCGTTTAATAAGCGAACAACTTATAGGCGCGATTTGCAAACAGATGAAAAACCTTTCATATCAAAAGTTAGTTATCTAGAAGAGAAAACATTTAAAGTTCTTTGAATTGTCCTGAAAGTGACTAGTTTTCATTTTTGTCTTCCATTTTCTATATATTTTTTTTATATATATATACAATATATGACGTAATGAGGTATCGCATGGTGTTACGGAACTTACTGTACCCACATAACTGTCGGAGCTAAATGGTGATATGCTCTTTCCAATACATTGACTCTTACGGGAAAAATACATATCGGAATAATTTTTCAGAAATTATGTATTGATCAGCGTCAGTGATGTCGGCTAAAAAAGATCTATCGAATACATCAGTAACATGGAGGATGCGGCATTAAAAAAAAAACAAATTTACATCAGAACTGAAAAACCGCCCTCAATGGAGAAGTTCGGGATACATTACTGAATTACACCCCAAAATCTCTAAAATATTGCTCTTCGAACTTTTGCTCTCCGTTTCATAGCTGCCGAGATACTGGGCCAATTTCCAATTCCATAGAGGATTTTTTAAAAACGTCTTATATATCTAAAACGAATCAAGTTAACCATAAAACAATCAGACCGTAAAACTTCACTTGGAAATTGGACCTGAGAACATGCAGACAATGTTCTATTACGGTTTTGCCTAGACGCCATAAATCCATCCAAAGGGCACCACCCCCGTACGTCGCACGAATGAAGATGTATTTAGCAGGACAAACTTTAGCCGATACTTTATTCGTTTTTTAACATTTAATTCGACGTGTCTCCCGAGATCTTTTGCCATTCTCCAGACCAACTTTCATAAAACAGATGGAACGAGGTCGGGTGTTGAATCAAATCAATTCGGTTCACGTCCGATGAAAGCCTTGTTAGGTAACACTTGAAGGGCAATATTTGGCTATATTGAAGAGTGCAGAGTCAGAAAAACGATATCATAAATACCTTTTATTTCATTCATACAAATCACTTCCGCTCTTGAGAACTGAAGAAGTGGCAAAGTGCCTGCGATGTTTCGCTAGTTAATTCTCCGCCTGGTTTTTTCCATAGTCTAATCCAACCATCTATCACATCTTTTATCGCATTTCTTGCCTTCACAGATCAGTCCTTATTATTCTCCCGCATTATCAGCATTTTTCTGAATTTCCAAAAGAAATAAACTCAGACGCTTTATTAGCATAATATATTGCTTAGGGAACAAGTAGCACCCTCGCGCTGCGAATTGTTAGCATCGCTCATATTAAGTCGAAAATAAACAGTCGTTATTCATTGACCTGTCTAAGCAATTCCAACAAATCATTAAAAATAATTGGACACGAATTGCCATAAAACATTAAAAAGCTCGTATTTAACAAGGAATGTCAATATACAAAAACTACTGTCGGACTATTATTACCTGCACTTTTTACATTGAAAATTCAAACACACGTTTGACGAAGAGTTTTGTTTGCTGCAAAAGAATTAATATGAATTATCACTGACACGTTCTTTTGCTAAGCCCGTTAAATCAGTTTTTGTTAATATGAAAATGCCAATTCGTAGAGAGAACCAATTGGGAGAAGCCGGATTTAATTTTGGAAAAAATATTCCCTTTGGTCGATTAACAAAAAAAAATTTTAATTTTAATGGCGCAGAACGGGCTGCGCTGTGACACATTTAGTGCCGAGGCTGTAAAGTAACGCGCGAGTTTGGCGTCGTTGACACGTTTGATGACACATCTTGTCGGTGAGAGAAAAACACATCGACCGACGTCGGTGGTTAAGTTTTCCGCCTGAACTCAATTCAGACACTTTTGGGAAAATTCCTAAGTTCTTTGACAACAATGGCCGAAGGGCGTATTATAAAACCGAGCAGAGTTCTCGACTAGATTCAAGGGCCCGGGCTGTATGGTTTATTGCCCACGCTTAGGGAGCCCAGAATCTTCCCAAATACACTGTTCCACAAAAAGATATGTTTTTTGGTAATTTACGAAAGCGCTTAGACTTTCCTTAAGTTTTTCTTTAAGATCATGTTTGTTGCCCAAAAATACTACTCTCTGCAAAAATCATTCACATCCGCTTCCTTATGCTGTAGTATAATATACTAAACCGAAAATCGGCTTCCACAAAATGCTCCGCTTCAAAAACGACAATTTACTTACAGCTTACCAGCAAAATAATAGCATTGACGACATTTCAGTAATCAGTGGCACCGCCATTCTTCTGAATTACTCGAAATAAACGTTTATCCATAGATTCTACAAGTCGAACAAGAAGATTGTTATCCAGATTTTCCCATTCAAGAAAAATTGAATTCTTAAGCTCCTGGACGGTACTATATTTTCGATTATTTGCGTAAACACGGTGTACGAGTATCGTCCAAACGTTTTCCATTACGTTTAAGTCCGGCGAACGAGAAGGCCAGTCGACCAGCAGCAATTGTGCTCCATTAAACCGAGCTTTCGATGATCGCGAGACGTGAATCGGTGCATTGTCTTGTTGATATTGGAATGGAATACCATCGTTTGCCTCGAGATAAGGCAAAAGACAGCAGTTCTTGATGTTCTTCCGAATTCATCTTAGCGGATGGTAGCGCTAAGCACGCTGAACGCTGCCCACACCATCAATGTGCCACCACCAAACTTTCTTCGTGAAAAAATTCGAGGTTCTTTCCTCAAATCTTTCCAGTACGAGTTATATCCATCAGGGCCATCCAGATTCCATTTTTTCCCGTCAGACCAAATAAACTACATGGAAGGTGGTGAACAATTACATAAAATTGCTGCTAATATTGACAACTTACATTTGTAAAATCAGTACGAACATTAGCACGAGCAAATGCCAGACGTTGAATCTGGTGATCGTCAGATAACTCCGGTGCTTTGAGCATTTTCGAATTTTTAATAAAACCACACTCACGAATCGTACGTCTAACCGTTTCAATTGGTACATTAAGGTCCTGGTCTTTTATGATGGTACTACTATGACACAGTCGCGTTTGAAGGTGCATTAATGATGCGTCTTGTCTGACGGACAGTCAACTTTTTCGGTCGCCCTGGGGATTATTTCCTGCCGTAAGGGGTCGGATCTTTTAAAAAGGAATTAATAACTCGATGATTACGTCCCATTTCACGAGCGATCCAACGATTTGAACGTCCATAACGATAATGAGTTCAAATTTCTGTTCTTCCCACCTCAGTTAAAGATCGACCACGTTCCATTGTGGCAAATACTGAACGAAACTGAGCACGATCTGCCAGAGCAACGTTCTTACGCAGTAAAAAATCAGCGTAAACAAATACACATTGATGAACGATAAAAACCAAAGTGGAGCTATCATTAGGTGGAAGCCGATTTTCGGTTTAGTATGCTATACTACAGTATAAGGGAGCGGATGTGAATGATTTTTTGCAGAGAGTGGTATTTTTGGCCAACAAACATGATCTTAAAGAAAAACTTAAGGAAAGTCTAAACACAAACACCAAAAAACATAGGCGGAGCTATCTTTTTGTGGAACAGTGTACTCGACTCCGATGGGTGATAAGTGAAAGCCAACGTCTGGTGGTTGCAACCAATCAAAATAAAAGACCAGATGTCAGCAGCTAAGGGTCTACAAGGGCAAGGACCTTTAAGATATAAGACTGGGGTTATCTGAGGAGTTCCCAAAAACCAACCAAACGGAGCAGTTCAAAAAGATAACCCGCCATAAACACTTTCATACACTAAAATTCACCATAACTTGTAAAAACAAACATTTCGATGCTGCAACCTCCCGGAGTGAGGTACTCACAAAACGGTGGTCGCACTTGCACCGATTACCTAACTAAATTAGTGTAAGGCTTCAGTTGTGAATGAAGGCTACTTCTCAAGTCAGTCAACTTCAGTTCCTGTCGGTCTGACAAAACCCGAAAGTGGTCCTTCGGATGCTTTACAACCCCAGGAACCAGCCGCAGAAGCAGAACCCACTAATTGGCATCAATGTCCCATGGATTTACATAATCTATTGTGACATTTTCTTTTACGCGACTTTGATTTTTTTTTATATATATACAGGGTCGCGCAATAGTGTGACAAAGTACCATATCTTCCTTATTTTACAAAATTAAAAAAAAACTGTTCGTATAAAAGTTATACGTGAACATACAGCCTACATTTTAAAAATATTTTTTATCATATAGGGTGTTGCATAAAGACAGGTCAAAATATTTATTCATTTTATTTAACGGAACCCCCTGTATATTATTGTATATTTGGATTCCTGTACATATATAAACAATCTTTATTTCCTCGGAAATAGACTATCGACCTGTTAGGTCTTTCTGCCTGTGGTACAATGGTAATCTTTTGGTGATTAAATACTATCACATTACATCTGGAAGTGCTCCCAAAGGGTGTTCGAAGGGAAAAGGAGGCGGGATTGTTTTGTCTGTCTCGTTAAGTAAAGTGGGCTCAGTATAGTTGAGTTGTTGGTGTTCTTTTTCCATCTGTTCTGTAGTTGTAGTCTTTCTGTTATTCTTATCATGTTTGTGCGTTTTTTTTTTAAATATTTATTTCAAAAATACAGAATTATGTGCCTCACGGGACACTTAATGACTGAAATCACGTGTTCGCCAGGATGATTGCTTATGCGAAATGAACGCTGCCTCCGCAAACGCGTTTAACGCGCGTCGGGACGAAGACAACGGGCCCTTGCTGGATACTCACTTAACCGTGGGAAGAATGATGCATTTCGATTTCCGCAAATCATCTTTCGTCTGCAATGACGAATAAAATATGAGTGAGATTACCAGCTCCATGCCGTAGCATCGTTGCCATTAAACGAAAACAAAGTTTTCAACTTTCACTCAAGAGCCCCTAAACTGCGTTTCCTAGAGTCGAAGACTGCACAAATCAGCATGCTTTTAAACATAAAATATGGCCCAAGACTAAAGAAAATCTTTGCAACAGGCATTTAAACTTTTAAGAGCCTCTTAGGCACTTTGGCGATCATCTAACTTCGCTGGAAATGAGAAACTAAAACTTCAGTTTGTCGTTTAAAGAATGAGTCGGAAAGTTCCTCAAAGTGACTCACTTAATGAAAATAAATTCTAGCGGCGTGAAATTTGTTAGGCTATTTGTTACTATTTCCTTTTGGGCCGTAGGCGAAGGATATATATGTATTATACAGTGTTTTGTCATCCTCACGGAATTATTAGTTGGTAGGTAAAGAAGGTGTTCAAATTGGATCAGCTAAAATAATATTGTACCCCGAAAAGACAGAAAGCAAGAGGATTTGCCGCATAGACTTGTAGAGCTTTGGGTCGGCTTCTCGTTTCGAACTTTTAATGCCCTAATTTACATTAATATAAAGTAAGGCGCAAGACGGATTAAGCTATAATAATGACAGACTCAAATAATATGTAAATCAGGGAAAATGGCTTTTCTAGCTGAGCAAAATTGTTTCACTCAAACGGGCTCTCTGCTTATTGATACAGACGAGCCGATTTGCATTTATGAAGTATATCTCACCAAGCTAAAGGGTGTCGGTATTAATGCATAAATAATGAGAAAGAACGCTGCATTTGTTGCGGAAGGTATCCCGCTTAAATATCTGCGGTAAATGCACGCAATTCCGATTAATTTCTAGATGTGGACTTTAATTAAGGAAATATGCGAACCATCCAGAATTTGAACTCCATCAGGAATGGCAACGCTACATTTCTTAGCCATACCTGGAATACCATCTTACGGCGCAAATATTCGTCGATATGCATATTTCGTGCCTAAGTAAAACACGTACATATCAAAGTCACGTTCGCAATGTTAAAGATACCATTCTGGCAAATGTTCTTCACATACCGAATAAAAGTCCATCGGAAGGAAGTTCTTTATGCCCGCATTAAACAATAAGTTGGGGCCCAATGTTCCAATCTGCTAAAATGTAGTAAAAACTTTATGCACTGGAAAATAGGTAAATATAAGAAAATGACTTGTTAGTGTGGAAAGCTTCTGCAAGAGCGCTTTCGTGTCCCCAAAATGGTCTCGAGTTACGCAAGTATTAAAAAATAAATTCGCTTTTAAAGTGTTTTTAGGACAGTCTAACAAAAAGCTTTAGAGAAATGGGCTTTAGAGTCGGCAGTATTTCATTAATTTTATAACCTCTTTGCTTCGATATTGGAAATTGACGCCACAAATTTTAACCACAGTTTTACGTTTATGGGCACCTAAATTCGAGTAAAAAGTATTGTTAAACTTTATGAAGTGGATCTAAAAGGTTCGCGCATGTTTCCAACGCTCAATATTGAGCTGCGTGTTGATTAGGGAGCAGATAAATCTGAGTAATTCTTAAACAACATCCGCTGCAAAATTCGAATAAAGGCTAATTAGAATTTCACGTAGTAACCCAACAAAAACAGAGAGGTTGTAATTAATCCCGTGGAGTTGTAAAACTTTTATGGTTCAGTGGCCTGCATTGGCCGACACTCTAATATTCCTATCTTTCCACATACAAATTCGAGGACCATTAAAAGTTTTCATAACTTTTCAATTATCATCATGTTCAAACTAGCTAATCCGCATGTCCGACATAAGGTAAAATTTAACATGTATAATTGTACAAAAACGTTGACGTAATTCCTACGTATTCAGAGCAAATCGCCCCTTGGGTTATTAGCTGTCCATCGATCCAGATTTGAATTTCGTGAAATATGTGAAAAATTTAGAAAGATGTGTCGCTCATAGACCGTATCTTGGCTATTATGGAAGATAGAGCGATAGTTCCGATGGCAATATCTTAGAGATCTCAGGTTGCAATTCAGCAGCGTGCTCTAGGTTCATCTATTCCTGGCGGTTTTTCAGTCCTGACATAAAGTTATCTTATTTTAAATGGGGCCCCCTATGTGTTTTTGGTTCATCCAATTGGATTCCATGACTGACTCCCGTGTTATTAAGTTTCACGTATTTGCCTCGAATAGTTTCGGGAAAAATAATTAAAACTGTATTTTTCCTATGGGAAGCGATATTTTCGAAAGAACTTTCCCTCGAGACTGACTCTCCCAAATCTAACGGATAATATTCTTTCTAAAACATTGCTTCTTATGGGAAAGATACATTTATCGTTTTGCCTAAACCCCATAAATCCGTCGAAAAGGCGCCACTCTGTTCAATACTACATCTTGCCGTGTAATAAGAGCTTTGCTCCAACAGAGAGGAAAACCGATTCAGAGCCGTCAGGAATAGTCAGAAATATGCGTGGTATACCGGTCGGGTCGCCTTGCATATCTTTCTAACTGTTTCTGACGGTCCTGAATTGGTTTTCTTTCCTGTTGGAACAGAGCTTACATTTATCCATTGTGGATCATCTTTTATATTCTTCCGGAGTAAAATGGATTTCGATCGCATTCTCAATATTGCAAATGTAGTAACTTGAGCAAAATTAGTTTCCGAATAATATTGTTACCTTTTTGTCCATCCTGCGTTAATGCCCATGGCTAATCGATTTAAAAAATGGCCGTGGGGGCGACCTCAAAAAATGTAACGGTGTAGCCATACGCCCTGTATGGCATCGTCAGATTCGAAATCATGCATACGTACAACTAAAAGAAAATACTAAATAACGCTCAGGCGCAAACGTTTTTCCATTTTAATTTGTTATTGTTATCTTAAGTCTATATTTCTACTTAAATATTTTAAAATTAATTCTTTCAATGAGGAATCACACGACAGATCTAACTTCGACAGCTAGAGACGGGGCCAGAGACAATAATAAACCACATCTGTTAGGGCTTGAGTACTCGACAAATCCATCGATTACCGTTTGTTTTTTTGTTTAATTAATTTGTTTATGAAAATGCCTAAGTTTAGCCTCGGAATCGAATGTTCTTTAAAGGTACGAGGTTGTCCACGAAGACGGTCCACTAGCGTATCTCAAAAGCCGTAAGGTTTAGAATATAAATTTAATATGAAAGTTATCGAGTTTTTCACGAATTTTTATTTTCCAAGTTACAGGGTGGTGCAGAAAACCGTGGAGTGCCGAAAATATATTTCTTAATTCCCCTTCAAATGATATAGTATATGTTATAAATCGGAGACGAAGCGATCTTACATATTTAGCTGATTAATATCATTCAACACCATATTTTTCTATTTAAATTACTAATTACATATTTATCATTAAATTAACTTGCAATTAAACAATCGTATTCTTTGACTACGTTCTAGAATGATACTTTGTGGATTTATCAAAAATTTTCAGAAACCCATTATTCCTTCGATCTTTTTTTTTAATTAAATTCACTCAAAAATTGCTAAAAAAATTGCGCATTTGCTAATATCGAAAATACTTATACGTAATTGCACGAAAAATTAGTGTAGATGATGTAATATAGATTATTTCATTTTAAAAAATGTATTTTTGTTACGCCAAAGTTTTTTGGAGCACCCTGTAACTTCGAAAATACTGAAAAGTAAAAATGAATGAAAAACTAAATTACTTTTATTTTAATTTTTTGTCTAATCCAGTGCACCATTATATATATATATAATTATTTGAAAAATTAATTTTTATTTATGTTTAGGTTTAGTCCAGACTCAAAATATCCCTTTATTTCAAACTCAGCTGGCCTGAGAAAATTATTAATTATGTTTTTGTTAACGTTAATTTGCGACAAAATTCAGCCAGCTTTCTCAAGGATGTAAGTCCGAATTTAGACTCAAAGACAACCACGTTTTAGGTCACTCACGTATTTAATCGTAAATATAGACGAGCTCACGATTGAGAAAATGTAACATTGACACTAAACCAGCTCCTCGTGAAAGTAGTTCTGCTCACGTTTTTTCGATTGTCAAATTTCTCATAATAATTTTATCGCAAAGTTCTCGATATCTATAAATCTTAATACGTAAAGAGGATTGTTGATTAATTTGCACGAAACAGCTTTCTGAGACTGCAAACTCAGAGTGGTTCAAACGGGACATATCGTGTCTAAAATTATCCTTTTGGGAACCCAATTCGTGGAAGTACCACATCTCGATATCGCGAAGGATGAAAAGAGATCTCTCAAGCCGTATCACAGAGTTAGTACCTCTACCTTCAAATAACATTTAGTTCTTCCATCTAATAAAACAAAACCCTCAATAAACTTATGAAGGAAGAGCCTGTGAAAAATTATTCTCCCTTTCATGAATCTGCATTGTAAGGCAGGTCCTTGACTTAATGGTCTAAGGCTCCGTATCGGGTGACCATACCCTCTATCGACTAAATTGTGGGCATTGTAGGTAGGTAGGTACACAAATTTTGCCTGAAAATTTTTAGGCCTTAGACAAAATATTAGTAGTCGTCAGTGCTTCAAACATTCTTGAAGCATGTGCATCATTTTTGAGTGATATTATAGAATTATCGTGAGAAATACAGATCTGGAGTATGCTGGAGCCTAGATATACAGACGACTTTGATTATGGTATGTGTTTTGTGTTTAATTAAGCATTAAAGTAGTAATGTAAACATATTTCAATAAGAAGAGAGAAGAGAAAAGTTATTTATGTAACCTGTAAAGAATTACATAGTTTCGTGTAACAAGTTCAATTCTGCAATACAATACGAGTAACACACGAGTACGGCAAGCTATAAGTTTCATAACACATTAACACATGTATCGTAGTTTGAAAATGAGGAGTTTCACATCTCTTTTGTAAACTAGGATAGGTGTTTTTAATTTATTCAATATATTCATGTGCCCCCCCCCCCCCCCCCCCCCCCGTACTGATAAAACTTCAGCCACCATTGTAGCTGCTGTTAACTATTTATTAACCTAGTTACGAAATGAAATAGGCACCTATTATCACTATATATTACTTACGGCTTGATCAGCGGTTTTGATTACCAGAACTGTCATTGTATTTGCTAAAATTCGAAACAATAATTTATGCGATTATAGCAAAGTTCCGTATAAGTTCAAAAAGAAAATGGAACCTGATGAATATTTCCGAAATCGCTTGAGATATTTCAGTGAAATTTGGTATGTAAAGACAGTTTATAAGAGGGAATTAATTACAATAAAAATATGCATTTCAATGCACGCTTATTCAAAGCTATTTTAATAAGACAAATAAAACAATGGAAAATTTAACACATTATGGATTGATATCGTAGAAAATAATATTAATTACAATTAACAAGAAACTTCATTACTGGCATTCCCGCATTTGAATAATTCTCCATTATTAACACAATTGCAGAAATAAAAATATTGTAATAAAGCACTAGACTGCACTAGCAAAAGATAAAACTGAAGGAAAAGATTTCAATAACAATAACAACTTTTCTTTTTTAACTATTTTTATTTTGATTCAGATCAGTGGCGCACCTTCGTTTCTGTAAAAATATACAAGTAAGTTGTAATTCATATTTCATTACGATATCACCCCGAAACTTGTTAAATTTCCTATTGTTTTATTTGACGTATTAAAATGGTTTTGAATAAGTTTGCATTAAACCGGATATTTCTATTGCAATTAAGGCCCCTTCATAAACTGCCTTTACACACCAAATTTCATCAGCATTTTTTTAAATTAGATAGAAAGATTTTTATGAGTTTTAAATGGAAAATGCATTGAAAAACAATTTTAATTATAAAAAAATGCAATAATTTCGATTATCTCAAAAATTGGGCATGAATCAAGCATAGCTTTGCAGCAAAACGTCTAATAAAAAATTGTTCAAATAAAAGATATTAATTTTTTGAAGGTTTACAACAGACTGAAAAAAGTACAGGGTTGCCATTTGGAAAAAAAAGTTGCCGTTGAAATGACTTTTTGACTAAAAGTCACTAACTTCATGCCATGTCCTTTACTTTACCACACAACTTCCATTTGAACCTTTTTTTCATATAACGTATCATTCTCGAGTGATCTTGAATCACAGCTTTAAATGACACACCCTGTACATATACATATATATATATATATATATATTTTTTTTTTTTATGAATGATCCCATTTTCGAACTTGTCCCTTCATTTGTCAAAATGAATAAGAATAATTTTAGTTTAAGGGCTTCTAACGGACACAGAGTATTAAAAATATTTCAACTTTCTATGTTATACACGGCGTTTCATTTAAAGTGACACAAGCGATTGTCTCCGAAATCGAATTCAAAATGTTTGAAAAGTTTCAAACAAACATTGCTTGTTGTGAAATCAGACATCCAAAACACATAAGCAAATTTTTACTCAAGATCATTTAAGGGACACTTCGGAGACATATTTTTTTGGGAAATTTGCAGAAAGATTAAAAGAATTATTTTTTTTTGCGGGAATAGTTTTTTTCTAAAACTTATTGTTTTCCAGACGTCAACAAAAATTTAAAAGGCACATTTGAAATAATATATAACTTAATTTACATTACAATTATGAAAATATCTTTACTAGTGGAAAATAGAAATTCACAAATTTTAAAAATTAACCCAAAATCACAGTGAAAGTTATGTTTTGAAACATTTATCAGTCGAACAAAAACGCCATGTTTTCATTAGCATTTTCTCGTATTTTTTTTTAATATCGTATTCATTTGTAAATTTTAATAAAATTTTTGCGACGAAGCTAATTGTTAATTTTTCAACGCAAAATGGTTAATTTAAAAGTGAAAAATGGAGAAGTTTTCTAAAGATAACAATATTCAAATGGTGTTAGTTTACGTAGAAAATGACAACGTGGAGACAACTAAAAAAAAAAATCACGCAAAAATTGGCTCTAATGAAAACGACCAAATAGCTATTTTAGCTGCTGTAACTGTTGATTCCCGTGTCAATTGCCGTCAGTTGTCAAGAGATTTGGGCATTTCGTTGGCCAGCGTGCTTCGCATTTTAAAATTTACATCGGTATCATATTTTCCTCTACCAAGATTTACATGACAACAATATTGGAAAACAGGTGGAACTTGAGCAAGGAAAAAAAATTTATTTGAATGAAAACTTTTTCTTCAATGTAATTTTTTCCGGCAAGCCCCCTTTCTTGAACCGTGATGAGGTAAATCGCTACAACATCCATTATTGGTACCTTGAAAATTCTCACTGGCTAAGACAAGTAGAACATCAAAGAAATAGGTCAATCAATGTTTGGTGCGGCATTGTCGGCAACAAAATAATAGGACCATTTTTTATTGAAGGCAATTTAAATGGAGAGAAATATCGTAGGTTTCTGCTAAATGAGCTACCGGTTTTGTGGGAAGACATTACTCTTGACCCAAGAGTTGCTTTGTGGTATCAGCATGATGAATATCCAACCCATTTTGCTCTTGTGGCACGAGACTTTAAAGGAAATGTTTCCTGAAAAATGGATAGTACGTAGGGGTTCAGTGAAGATCACCCAAATCACCTGATTTGACCCTACTAGATTTTTGTCTTTTTGCTTATCACAGAGAAAAAAATGTATGTTTAAGTTCCAACAACTCCGGATGCTTAAGAAATCGTTTCAAAGCAGCTTGCGAGGCAATCTCTGAAGAAACCCCTGGATATGTTTTCAGATCGTTTATCATGAGAATCGGAAAATGCCTGGATACGGAAGATCAACATTTTGGGGATTTCTTTGACTGATAAATGTATAAAAATAATTTTTACCATGATTTTGGTTTAATTTTCAGAATTTGTGAATTTTCATTTTCCGTTAGCAGAGTTTTTTCCTTATTTAAGTTGTGTGTCATTTTAAACGCGCCGCTGCAGTCTTCGTCAATAACTAGAAAATGAAGTTTTAGAAAATAATTTTCCAGGGAAAAATACTAAATTTCCTAAGCTCTTTGCAAGTATACAAAAAAAAGCTGCTTCGCTAAAAAAATAAAGTTGATCTTGAAATATCCTTTAAATGACTGAGCGAAAATTTGCTTGTTTGCGTTCGACGATCCCTTTCGTAACAAGCAATATTTGTTTGAAATTTTATTTTAAATTTGGATTCGGAGATAATCGCTTGGTGCACTTTAAATGAAACCCCCTGTATACGTACCACGCGCCGTACAAATGGAGACATGTATCACCATCAAGCTAATTTTCTATGTTACAAGCATTACGGTATGCGTTATGCGCTGTATACGCTCTGCTTAAGTTTTAATCTATTTTTGCAGATAACATCAAACCTCTATCATGTTTTTGCAAAGGAATGTGCCCTGATCATGAAAAAAGTGGAACTTGCGAGACTAAACCGGGAGGAAAATGTTTCGCCTCAGCGGATCTTGAGGAGGCAGAAGATGGAAAGCCAATAACCGTTTTTTCCTACGGTTGTTTGCCGCCAAATGAGATGGCCGTGTTTCAGGTAGATATCGAGAGTCACTCTTTAAGTCTGAAAGTTCCAAAAAGGCATTAGCATGAAAAAATCGCATAATCTAAACGGTGAATGGCAGGCTAATTTATAGCGATATTCTCGGGTAATGTCGAACGAAATATCTAGAGAAATTTCCATTTCAGTGTCGTGCTGCGCAAATCGAAGGAAGAAGCAACAACAAAAGCATAAAATGCTGCGACACCTTTGACTTCTGCAACAAGCACTTGCTGGCTGTACTTGATCCGACGCCAACGGCGAAGCATGAAATTCCAATCAATAGGATCATGTTTACTTCAATCACCGTTTCCTTAGTTCTTTTCATAATCGGAATCGTGATATCGTATCTAAAATTCAAAAAAATATCGTCACAAATGAAAATCGGAAAAAAACTAGAAACTTCAGATTTGATGGATCTGGATTATTTTTCTAATTCCATCACTGATAACGAAATTTATGAGAAAGAAAGCGTTATAGGTTCTTGCCCTTCTATACCCGACTCAGCGATTATGGCGATAAATGAAAGGACAATTGGCAGGGACATTTCTCTTGACCTTCGAGTAGAAAAAGGTGCGTGTAATTTTGAATTAGCTTCAGCAACATCAACAATATTTCCCAACAGGCAAATATGCGGACATATGGCAAGGCAAATGGAAAGGCGACAGGGTGACTGTGAAAATCTACAAGAAGTTAGCGGAAACCCATTGGCTGAGGGACATTGAAATTTTCCAAATGAGCTTGATGAGACATGACAATATCGTTGGCTACATTGCGGCAGATATACAAGGTACAATAGTAGAAAATGAAATTTCTTAATAATTCTTTTGTGGCTCACATTTCAGAAAAAGGTGAAATGTATTTGATAACACAATTCCATCCTAATGGCTCATTAAGAAACTTTCTACACGATCATACAGTAACTCCTTCAGAGGCTATGGAAATGATCAAAGGCCTTGCCAGCGGCCTTACTCATCTACATACTGAGATAATTGGAAGCAACTACAAGGCGTGCATAACCCATAACAACATCAACAGCAAGAACATCCAAGTAGGAGCGGGTAAAAAGTGTTCTTTCGACGACTTCTCCAAAGCAGCAACCTACTCATCATCCACCCCACCTCGGGGACTCATAAAACCCAAACACGTCTATAACTTAGACATGCGTTACTTGGCACCGGAGTTTCTGACTCACTCTTACAATCCTAAAACAGTAGAATCATATATTCAGGGAGATATATACAGCTTCTCCTTAATTATATGGGAAATTCTGAGTAGATGCGTATTGGACCCTAACGATTTGGCCCCAAGCTACCAAATCCCATACGCTCGGGAACTAGAAAATGCAGAATTGGATCTTAGGAAGAAAAACATAGTGGAAATTGTAGTGACGAGGAATATTAGGCCCCACCTAAGGGAAGAATGGAAGAAAGATACTTTGCTGGGGCAGGTAGTGAGGATTGTTGAAGAGTGCTGGACTGGAAATGCCCGAGCTAGATTGTCTTGTTTGCGGATTAAGAAATCTATATTTAAGATCCAAGAAGACGCCAAAGGGGGGGCAAAAGAAGGTTAATTATATTTGTGATCTAACGGTTGCCCTCGGGTTTCAGAGATTTAGTGCTTGTGATTTAGGTTTAGGTCTAATGTAAATAAGTGACCAAAAAATGTCTAAAATTAAGATAAACATTTATGACTTATACATACAAATCATGTATAAGTAACTGCTATTTTGAGTGTTTAAACCAAACACTCCTAAACTAAAATTGAATTACCTCAAAGATAATTTTAATCTACATTATTACATAATATTGAAAATTTGTATGTAAATATTTTGCTCCTGATATACTGAACCTTATTAACATGCAGTAATACGTTCGTTTCACTTGTAAAATACTTCTTTTTATTACTGTAGCGTTATACATACACTACAACGGACGACGTAAGACTTTAGCGTGTTAAATTGAGCCTCCCGTTGAGATCTGTTTCGGTAAAGTTACAGCTATGAAACGTGGCACAACTTGCGAAACTGAATATATTAATTTTTTTATTATTTATTGTATTATATTTAATATTTATTATATCGATTCACTATAATATTTGTACATTAAACGAAGTGTATGTCACAATCAAATCCGAACTTCATAAAGAATGTAACGTGTGTTTAGTGTGGAACTGAGAATGACTAGTGGCTTTCGAACATAGATTCCTTGGAAGAATTAATTAAGATATTT